>NC_056747.1:958095841-958218341 GCF_019279795.1 Protopterus annectens
ATGTCTTTTTCCCCTTCCCGATTTTCTCTCTCACCAGCTTGCAGTACTACAACATCAATCTGTATTTTTAATTACTCTGTTTTCTTTGACCATTTCTGCTACATCAGTTTAAGGAGTGTTTGAATGACAGACTTGAAAATATAGCTGAGTTAATTTTTCTTTTCAAGGTAACTGTGTGTGAGAAAGCTGACCCCTGTGATTAACAGTATTACTTTAGGTGAGATAGTTTGTGTTGCATTCACAGATTTTAATATTATGACTAAAATTAGAGTCTTTGATTATAATCTTCCTTCCCCAACTAACTGACATGCTGTATGCAGTGCAAAAATGCTGTAACAAAACACTAGAAGAAACATGCACTTTTACACAAAATACAGTTTAGAAAAAATGAAAATCAAGTACTGATAGAAAATATAAAATATTGACTTTCCTTGTGGCACTCAATTTGATTAAAGGGAAAGACAACTAATTTGTAAATAGATACAAGTAAGTAGGATTTTTTTTAATCTGAAAACTAAGCTTGAAAATATTGCTTTTGTTCAGACTGCAGGTTAATTTTTTTCCCGAGGAGTGATGCTAGTAATCTGTGACTGACAAGCATATTTAAATACCATTGTTTAAGAGCCATTATTTTTTCTTAATGGCTCTGTAGTTGGAATAAATGATCTAACCTTATTCTGCTACTTTTAGTAGCCTTTGTGATGCAACAGATTACGAGACAAATGAAAGACAAACAGAAATAAGTTTAGAGATAAAACAAATGGAATAATTATTAATTAATGCTTTTTCTGTATGTAACGTGAAGTGTTGAATTATAGGGAAGGAAAGTCACTTTTTGTAAAGAAAAAATTGATGTTTGGGTAGTGTGTGTGTTTATGGCTATCTCACTGTTGCTTCTTTATGCTTTGGGTTGTGGCTGAAATGGGTCAGTGACCTGTGTACTTATCCTGTTATCAAATTGCAGTAAATAAATTATATTCCATGTGACGGCCGTGCCCTGGCCCAGCAATCAAGGAGCCTCAATCCTCACCACTAACACCAGGGAGGTCATCTCATAGAAGAGGAAAGGATAACTAATACACACAGTAAAGTACAATTTCCCTTAAGTGCACACAGAGATCACAATCAGTCTGGGGCTGGTTGCTCCCTTGCTCTTCAGGTCCTCAATAAGACTCCCCACTGGCACAGCTATAGGGTCCAGATCTCAGCGTACTGGCAAGCTAACCTCCAGTACCCTCTCTGTCCAACCAGTGCTCCGTGTCCCTGCCCAGGTAGCTGACACACACCCACACTTTGAGATAGTATTTGTACACCTTTACAGACACTGCTGGCAAAGGCTGACACAGATTCTCCAGCTTGCCCCTTTACCCAGTCTATAGGGTAGTAATTTCTGCCACCACCAGCTAACAATCATCAGCTACCCAAAGGTCCTTGAAAGGGTGTCCGATTATTACTGTGCAATATTATTATCCAATTGGTAATGTGACTATTCAGTCTAAGGCTTTTTAGAGTGGCTTATTACAATGAACTCTATAAATATGCAATGTACTCTAGAGCCTACTTTGTCTCTACACAAACCAGCCACATGTAAAGGTTTTTAAAATATTTAATAATAAAAGCACAAGACAATATTACTACACCACAGAGATATCTAAGAGTTCAGAGATCACACAGAAACTTAAAATAATACAGTAGGACAGGTCTGATGTCAAAGAAAAACACTTAATCTAACTTTCTAATCGTTAGGTATTCTTAAGAAATAACACAGTGCTATAATCTTACTTGCATACATATATATAGAGCATAAGCAGTGCTGGGGTTGATGGTCCAAGACAAAATGCTTCTAGTCTCTCTCTCAACAATAGTTTTTAAAACTCACTAACAAACAGCTCTGCTAAGGCCCTCCCAAATTACATCATTTTGACACTTAGGTTTTCCCAGTATTCACATTACATCATTTTGACACTTAGTCTGGAGTTCCCAGGCCAACAGACTGCATTATTTAGCAAGCTAACACCTGCTCAGGAAACTACAACAATAAAAGACATTTCACATGTACACTCTAGCAATCATTCCTTAAGTTAAGACAATAGAAAGAATGTGTTCAGCCAGTCGCTTCAGCACCACTTTTTAGATAATTGTAACTTCAAAGAACATTTGAAATGCTTGGCTTGTTTTTGCTTACAGCAGATTGCAGTGTTGCAACAATCGAAGTTCACATTTTACAGCGTTTTCTTTCATTTAAGAACACAAGCCTGTATTTTACATTTATGTATACAAATGATAGGATTATGTATCAAATTCTATTTGACTAGGCTGGCAGCCTTCGCCTATCTTTCCCCAATCTTCACATTCCATTTCATCATTCTCTAACATTCTCTTCCTGTGGTGAAAACAAGTTGCATGAATGTATAATCAGCTGTATTAATGTAAATATAATTCTATAGCCCCCATGCTGAAGGATAACGCTGTCCAAGTTGCAAAATCCTTTACTAATGCATTCTTTGGGCACCTACAAGAATGCATGGATCATGCCATCCCAAGCAAAACCAAGACCCACTCCTCCAAGAAAAAGAAACCAGTTTGGTGGACTCCTGCCATAAACAAGCTGTACAATAGAAGGAGGAAACTAGTACAGAAAAGAGTAAAATTCCAAGAAGAGAAGACATCCCTGATCAGTATCAGCAAGAAACTACAATCCCTCATAAAATCATCCAAGGCGAGCTTTGAAAGAAAAATTGCCAAGGACTCCAAAGATCACCACAAGGCATTCTTTAGCTATGTCAAGAATCTAAGTGGCAATGCTCAGATCAGCTCAGAGTTAGTGCAGAATGGCCCAAAATACACTGAACCGACTGATATCGCCAACACCCTGGCAGACAGGTTCAGTGCAAACTTCATCCCCCTCTCACTCCCAAAAAGGCCCATAACCATTCCAGAAGAATGTAGAGACCCTGAAATCACAGACACTCAGGTTAAAACAGCCCTCTCCAAAGCCAAAAACACAACATCAATGGGACCGGACGGTGTCTCAGGCTGTGTCCTACACAAGCTCAAAGACGAACTAACCCCTCACCTAAACACACTGTTCAAACTCAGCCTCTCCACAGGCTACATACCCATAGAGTGATGCACAGCAACAGTTATCCCGCTCCACAAAGGTTGGAGCCACAACAGACCCCGGGAACTATCGCCCTATAAGCCTGACTAGCTTGGTCTGCAAGGTTATGGACCGCATCATCATGGAACTCATTAACAGAGACATTGGGAACCTCCAAACACTGGACCCTACCCAGTTCGGCTTTGTTAAGGGCAGATCATGCTTCCTAAACCTGGTGGACTTCTTTGAGACAGTTACCAAGGCTATAGATGAGGGAAAGGTGGTACACACAGCCTACCTAGACCTGGCAAAGACCTTCAACACCATTCCCCATTCTGGTATTATAGACGAGCTCACCAGCCTGAACATAAACCCCTACTTCACAAGATGGGTTGCCAACTGGCTCACGGACAGAACCCACATGGTGAGAGTTGCGGGAGCTAGGTCCCACTCTAAATCTGTTACAAGTGGAGTTCCCCAGGGCTCAGTCCTAGGACCCCTCCTGTTCGGCATATACTTCTCAGAGGTACAGGCAAGCACAGGAGGACTATGGCTGACCAGATTCGCAGGCGACTGCAAACTAGGGCTATAATTGACACTCCAGCTGACACGGACATCCTCCAAAAGGGTCTCACTGAGACGGATACCTGGTGTCAAAATCATGGCCTCAAGCTAAATGCCAAAAACTGCATAGTCATCCCCTTTGGAAAAAACAAAAGTACCCACAAACTACCACATAGGTGGTAGTCCCCTAAATACGGAAGACGCAATAAGATCTGGGGACCCAAGTAGCTAGTAATCTCACCTTTGATAATCACACTGCCAAAGTGGTTAGAAAATCCTTCTATGTGGCCCACCTAATCACAAAAGAGTTGCCATCCAGATCAAAAGAGGTCATTGTGCCCCTCTGCTCATCACTCATCAGACCCATCATAGAGTACAACGCCCAATTTGGGATGTACCTTACAAGACACCTGCTACAGCTGGAAAGACCACAGAAGTACCTCACCAAGAGGATCACTGGCCTCAAACAGATGCTCTATGCAGCTCGACTGAAGAAATTACAGCTGTACTCGGTTGCATACCGCCTACTCAGAGGTGATCTCTGCCTGACATACAAGGCCATGTCCAACCCAGAATTGATGGAGATGCTCCACCTAAAGAAAACCTTATCCCAGCGAGCCACACGCTCTAGGGATCTAAACCTCATCACAACAATACATAGGATTTGTTGGAGGAATAGATTCCTGTCCCAGAGACTTCCCATGCTTTGGAACAAGATCTCAATCTACATTAGGCAGAGCTCCTCGCTAACACTCTTCAAAAGAAATCTTGACGAGTGGATGGGAAACAGGAAGTTTATCTGTGGGATCACTTTGGTGGCTCTGCTGGACAGAGGCACAGGGAACTAATCTAAGGGGGCGGCGAAAGCCAACACATTCTGGCTAGGCTTATAAATGCCTTCGGGCAGATAGGCTAGTACCTACCTATGAACCTATGTGAAAGTCATACATGACATGCATAATATACCTCTATCTAATACATGTCAGGCTTACTGACAGAACCCACACTGTAAAAGTAGCTGATTCCAAATCCAGCTCCAGGCAAGTGACAAATGGGAGTACCTCAGGGTTCAGTCCTGGGACTGGTCTTGTTTGGCATCTACTTCTCTGAAGTACAGGCCAACACTAAGGGACTCTGGATAACAAAGTTTGCAGATGACTGCAAACTGGGAGCCATTACTGAATCCCCAAATGATGTGGATATTCTACCAAAGGGCCTTACAATAACAGATGCTTGGTGCCAGAGCCATGGGCTTAAGCTCAATGCCAAGAAATGTATAATTATCCCCTTTGGGAAAAAACATGTACCGTGAATTACAACATAGGTGGCAGTACAGTAAACAATGAAAGTGTGATAAGAGACTTAGGGACACAGGTGGACAGTGGTCTCACCTTCAATAACCACATCGCCACAACAGTTAGGAAATCCTTCTGGCACACCTCATCACTAAGGGCTTTTCATCCAGACAAAAGGAGGTCATTGTCCCACTGTACTCATCCCTCATTAGACCCATTATAGAATACAACACCCCATTTGGTATGTACCTCTCAAGACATCTGTAACAACTGGAAAGGCCACAGAAATACCTCACTAAAAGAATCACAGACCTAAAGCAGATGCCCTATGCTGATCATCTAAAAAAAAACTCCATCTATACTCTGTCTCATATCGTCTACTCAGAGGCAATCTCTGCTTAACATACAAGGCCATGTCAAACCCAGAGCTGTTGGACATGCTACACTTAAAGAAATCCCAATCCCTCAGAGACACATGCTCCAGGATCTAAACCTTGTCATGACAATGAACAAAACATGCTGGAGGGATAGGTTCCTGACCCAGAGAGTTCCCAGACTCTGGAATAGACTGCCCATACATGTCAAGCAGAGCGCCTCTTTGGCCCTCTTCAAAAGGAACTTTGATGATTGGATGGGAGATAGGAAATTCACCCCAGGGATCACATCAGTCGCCCTGCTAGACAGGGGTCCAGGGAAGTAAATACTGTGGGAAGAACTAGTCAGAGAATTGTTATGGCTAGGCTTGTATAGGCCCTAGGGCCGATAGCCTAGTACCAACCTATGAACATATAAATTAAGCATATTATTACTCAATTAAATGGAAGAAAAGTGCATTAATTTGGTATCTATATGCACTCTGATGGAAATGTATGTAAAATACATACATTGTATACAGCATATAAAGTATGCCCCAGTTGTTTAACCTAAATGTTATGTTTTAGTGTGGGTTGTGGCTGAAAACTGACCCAAGACCAAGTCTACTCACTGTTTAGTAAAGATGTAAATACTCTATTTCTTTGTAAATAATGCCTAGCATGGTTTTCCAGGGTGGTCGTGATATAAGCCCTACCCCAAAAATAAGCCCTAGTTAAGATTGTCAACAGCACATGATGGATGTGTTGAATTATAAAATAATATCATTGACACCCGTTGGCTGAGGTTATTGTACTCTGCTCACCATTTTCAGAGCATTCAGACACCCAACTTCTTCTCTTTGCAGAATGTCATAAGATTCTTTCCCTAGAAGTCCTCCACAATTCTTACTGTAACCCTAATCATCACTCACACTTGACGGTTGAGATCCTTGGCCCATAAACACTGACAGGTATACTTTGATAGGTCAAAGTACAGACAACGCTCGTAAAGCACGCGCACTTGATAATGAACAACTGTGGTTGTGTCTTCTCTTCTTAACCGGCGCCATTTTGTGTTGACACTCCGGTCTCATAAGTCTTCAATTACCCCCCCCCCCCCCGGACAAGATGACTGCAAAAAGAAAGAGCTATTCCGTCGAGTACAAGAAAGGAATTGTGGCGTACTCCCGGGGAAAGAATCTGATGGCTTTCTGCAAAGAAAAGAAGTTAGATCTCCGAATGGTCTGAAAATGGAGTGCAGAGTACGATAACCTCAGTTAGCAGGCCAACGAGGGAAATGCTAAGAAGTGCAAGTGTGGACCAGGTCAGCAACCATTATTTCCTGAGCTGGAAGACATCATCTGTGAGTGGATTGCTAATGAGAGCAAAGGCTTTAGTTGTGCGCAGAGCTGATATTCAAGCATTTGCCCTTGCAATGGCACCTCAGTTAGAAATATCCCCAGAAGAATTCAAAGGATCACAACACTGGCTGGATGGTTTCCTTCAGTGGTATGATCTGTCTCTAAGAAGATCAACAACACTGTTCAAGCTGGAAGATGCTGAAGTTATTAAACGTGCACTTATGTTCAAGTCCTTTGTTGATGGCATCGACTTTTCTAAGTACCAACTCTCCAACATGATTGCTATGGATGAAACTGCAGTGTTTATTGGGCCAAGGATCTCAAACAACAATTGATGAGGGGTGCCTCGTCAATCTACATTCCCTCCACTGGTTACGAGAGTGCACGTATTACCTTTATTTGGCAATTCATCTAGATGGAAAGAAAACACCACCTCTAATCATTAGTAAGGGAAAGAAAGATGAGACTGAACGTGTTTCAGGCATTTAACTTCTTGAAACCGAAAAAGCCTGGTGCACACAAGCAGTTATAAGGAAGTGGGTTGATGTAATGCTGCCACTTGTTTTGCGAGGTGGTGAAAGAGGTCTGCTAGTCTTGGATTCAGCCAGCACTCACTGAACTAAAAAAATGAAGAAATTTCTTGCACGGAGAAGAATAGATCAAATAATGATTCCCGCAGGAATGACTGCCTATCTCCAGACTCTTAATATTGCAATAAACAAGCCATTCAAGGACCATTTGCGCATGGAACTCACTGACTACATTGAAAATAGAATGGAGAGAAATCAGCATGGAAACTATGTGAAGCCTAGCCTGCAAGAGGTCGTGACTTGGGTGAAAAATTCATGGGATAAAATCACTGACAGCTGTGTTGCCAATGCACTACGAGCAGGCTACTTGGACAAGCAGTGCTCATTTGAGGGAGAGCTCTTTTGTTAGGCATGACAGATTGGGGCCAATAGTTCTACAGGAAATGGAGTCGCAAGAAATTCAGGCTGAAATACGGGGGTTGGTGACTTATGACAATGTTCCAGAAGAAGATGACATGACTGTATTTGAATAACTGTGAAAGCCAAGGTGTAGATATTCTGAAGTTGAAATGTTTGTTGCAGTGTTTATGTAGAATTCTCACACAACTGTTAACGCATTACTCAGAACTGTTGTCCAGTAACAGAAAAGTATGAAATAAATGTCAATTTGTGTACACGAATAAATGTCGATTTGTGTTTATGAATAAATGTCGATTTTTGTACGTGAATAACTGAATAAAGGTAGATTGTTGTACGGTGTGGGTAAATAAGGCATCCCCTGATAATAAGTCCTAATGTGTATTTCGGCGGGGGGAAAGAGTTTAAGACCCGGTCTTATTTTCGGGGAAATACAGTAAATATTATCCCTCCATAGCATGCAAATTGTGAACCTCCACATATCACTCAAGGCCAAATTGTAGCAGCTCTGTGTAAGATTAGAAACCCTAGTTTCATGGACTTGGACAGATATCCCTGGCTGCTTTCTCATTGGTGCTACCAAAAAAAAAAATACTCAGAAGGCCCACTGTACATCTTACTAAACAGAAATCTTCCCAGTGATTTCATCCAGTGCACAAGCTTTCTTTTCCACAAGGGTAGATTCAGAGTTAATCTGAGGAACAGACAAATCAGTTTTCCCTGCAAGATTATAGCACAGATACTCCTTGAGCTAATTCAGAAGGATAGTGCTAATTTACTACTTCTAGACATATCGGTATGATTTACTAAAGGTACATCATGCTTACTAAACTTGTTCACCATGAAAAAGTCTTAGCTGCCCTGAATGAGGGATTGTCACCCGATGCAGCCCACTTGGATCTTGCTAAAGCATTCAGCACCATTACACACACACACACACACACACACACACACACACACACAAGCTTGTAAAACTCAGAATTAATACTCGTGGGCTCTGCTAATCAGTGAACTGGCCATGTGTGAGGAATCCCAAGGAGTAAGAGGTGATGGCCAACTATCCACACCAATAGGATTCACCAGTAGGGTGTGGGAGGATTTGGTGCTCAGTCCTCTACAAGCTGATGCCAGCTCCCTTTGGATGAGCAAGTTTGGTGTTTATTGTAAAGGATATGATTATACTGCACAGTTCAGATGCATTGCTACTACAGCAGGGGTTTGCTCTAATCCACTACTGATGTAAAACAGTTGTCTGACTCAGAGTGCCAGCAAATGGACCATACTTGTATTTGGGAAGCATATAATTCCTCTGTTGTGTTATACCGAGGAACAGAAATTCATACTGGATATTGTCATAAAGGAATTGGATACATTCTTAAATATTTATTTATGTGTTGCATTTCTTTGTTGAGATGGTCATACTGGGCAGGTGGTCTACCCCTTTTCAGCAGAAGCCCGGGAAGAAAACCTTCAAAACAAATACACTTCAAAGTAAGTAAAGATGTTTCACAGTATACAAACTATATGGAATGCTGCATTTGAAATTTGATAAAATTTGTCATAAGCCACAAATATATAAGATACAATTGAATTAAAGTGTGGCACCAAAGTAGCAATGTTGTGGGGATTGAGTTAAGGTGAGGATTTAACTTTTGTATCCTTGCAAGAAAATTGGAGCATAGGATATCAAAAGTGCACACACAATGTGAGAAAGAGTATGAGAAAGCAAGGAGAAAGTAAAAGAATGTGAAAGAAAAATGCAGATAAGAGAGGAGAGAAACTATTGTGAGTGGTTAATGGGGAAAATGCAGAGAAGATGTTGAGGATTTCAGTAAAAGGTATAAATAGAAATACCACTTTCATCACCAGGTTACCATAGTAGTAAAGAAGACATTTGGTGTAGCTAGCATTATTTTCGGAAGTCTGACCATTTCGCCTAATGAGACTGTTACTCCGCTTTATACCTTACTGATCTGGCCAGCCTATGAGTGCAGTATCCCAGTCTGTATGCTTTTAATAAAACATGCATTTCAGTTTGAAAGGGTACAAAAGTGTATGATTTTTTAACTTGGACATGAGTTATGAGTTATCCAGAGAGGCTTAAAAAACTATCCTTGTTCAAGGCCCCCCTGATAAGAGACCTGTGCTGTACATTTCAGGCCATGAAGGACCCATTCTTGTAAAACCCTTTATGTAGAATGTACTACAGAGAGGGCCAACACATGCAGGCATGGTTAGCCTTAAAATTTCTACTAATAGTGGTTGCAAAAAGGACTGCTTCCTCATCGAGGTTGTTCTTCGAATTTGCAGTACCCTATATGGTCCCTTGAAAAAGTATCAAGAAGGAACTGACAAATAAATATCCACATAAGTTCCAACAAGGGACAACTGCGGTTAGGCTTTTTGAGAGCCA
Organism: Protopterus annectens; assembly: GCF_019279795.1. Taxonomy (NCBI): domain Eukaryota; kingdom Metazoa; phylum Chordata; order Ceratodontiformes; family Protopteridae; genus Protopterus; species Protopterus annectens. Next base: position 958,105,875 of record NC_056747.1, read on the forward strand.
CTAAACTGTAAGCTTGATATAAACCTATGGACCTTACAAAGCTAATAATTTCTTACACCAGGTGTAATCATCATGCAGTAATCTTGTAATCCATATCTATTGCAACATGGCAAACCCAATAAAATGACCATTTCCATCACTGAAGTATCATTAACTAGTGACCACTGTGGCAACTCATATGTAAGAATAATAAGTTAGTGGGAGCATGGAGCAAAACACCATGTGTGGTGTTATGAGAAGCAAATTCTACACAAAGAGTAACTGACGAAAATTTGTTTTTACTGCTGATCATTGTTTCAGATTCCATGCTCTGTTTTTGAATCGGAGATCTAAAACATAGATCCCTTGTTTCTATTCCATTGTGTGTAATGTGTTATTCCTGCATTCCGTATTTATTAACTGGTTACTTGGGCTTATCTCATTACCTATTTCAGCCATGACCTTGGCCAAAACTACAGAATTTATTTATTTTATTTTACATTTGTTGACCGGGAATGTCTGACTGAGCCGAAGCCCTTTATAAGCAGAGGCCCAGGGAGAAAAGCTCCAGTACATACATATAACATTTAGTCATTGATTACTGATATTATACAAGTGGCATTTTTGAGAGTTTACAGATGACCTTTAGTCATCATGCAAATATTATTTAAGTAGAAAAAATGTTATGCTAAAAACAGATTACAGCCATAACAATTTTTATAAAAAGTAGTACTTAGTATAAAACAGCAACATAGGTGTTTTTTTTTTTTGCAATTTATAAAACAGGATACAGTACATGTGTAAGAGACATAGAGGAGCTCTCAGATTATGTAGCCCAGGCCGGTATGACCCTGACCCTGAGCAGTATCCTACCCTCACCAAGAATGATGCCACAATACAGACACAAAATGATCAGCTTTAATAATTGGCTTAATTACTGGTGTCATTCTAAGGGGATCCAATGTCTGTCTGCCTGGGATGACATGCTTGACAAGCCACGTTGCTTCGCAAGGGACGGCTTGCACCTGTCACCCCTGGGCTTCCGGATATTGGCAAAGGCTCTTGCCACCCCCATAGTGCCTTTTTTAGGCAAGGCTCAAATGATAAACCTACCGCCCTAGAAAACAAAAATGGAAAAAAACTAAGGGTAATACTGCTAAATGCCAGAAGTCTAAACCTCAAGATGCACACCCTCGAAGCCCTCCTCAGTATGGAGAACATCGATGTCTGTACTGTGACTGAAACCTGGTTCAAGGCTCTTGAGAGCACCCCAGCACTATCAGGTTATACCTCATATCATGCGTTCCGGCCCCAAAATCCAGACGAACCACAAAAGGAGGGGGAGTATCCATATTCATAAAGGATACCCACACCTCCAGGTTAGTGGCAATGCACGAAGCATCGGAGACCATCCAGGTGCAATTAACCATAGGTAAAACTGCCCTACAGTTTGTAGCATGCTACAGACCACCCTCTCAAACTCAGGAAACCCACACAGCCTTCCTGAAGACACTGGAGAGTATGAATGTCTCTCCAAACACCATCATATTGGGTGACTTCAACTACCCAAACATAGACTGGGAACATTATTCAAGCCCCAACACCCTAGCCCAAAGGTTCCTGGAGTTCATAAACTCAAATGCTATGGAACAACTAGTCACCATTCCCACAAGAGGAGAAAATATACTAGACCTGATCATCACAAACATGGGGACAAAATGCTCCACACCGAAGTATATCCCCCATTGGTGAGATCAGACCATAAATTAATCTCACTGGAGATCCACATCCCGCCCCCAACCCCAGCAAAAAAGACCACAGTGAAGAACTTCTCAAAAGCAAACTTCACACTTCTTAAGACTGGAGTGGTATCCTTCAAGGACCCGAGCCAGTGGAAACCACAACCCACGCTGCTGAATCCCTTACAAATGCCTTCTACGAGCACCTCCAGGAATGTATGGATCAAGCAATCCCTAATAAAATCAAGACCCTTTCCACCAAAGGCAGGTCTGGTGGACCCCAGCCATAAACAAACTCTACAACAAGAGGAGAAAGCTACTACATGACAGAGCAAAATCCCTAAAAGGGAAGGCATCTCTGATCAATACTAGCAAAAACTACGATCACTCATAAAATCATCCAAGGCCAACTTTGAGAGAAAAATCGCTAAAGACACAAAAGACAATCATAAGGCCTTCTTTAGCTATGTTAGAAACCTGGGTGGAAACTCCCAGATATGCTCAGAATTAGTCCAAAATGATACAAAAATCACTGAACCCACAGACATTGCCAGCATACTGGCAGACAGGTTCAGTGCAAATTCCTCCCTCCCCTCCCAAAAGGAGAAATATCTATCCCACCAGAGTCTAGCCTCCCAAACATCTCAGATGCCCAGGTGAGAGCTGCTCTGTCTAAAGCAAAAAACACAGCATCAATGGGACCGGACGATGTCCCCGGCTGTGTGCTACACGAACTCAATGAGGAACTAAACCCACACATAAGGCTGCTGTTTAATCTTAGCCTTACTACAGGATACGTACCCAAAGAATGGCGTACAGCAACTGTGGTCCCACTCCACAAAGGCGGTGCTTCTACGGACCCTGGAAATTACCACCCCATAAGCTTGACGAGCCTTGTCTGCAAAGCTATGGAGAGGATCATAATGGAACTCATAAATAAAGACATTGGGGACCTACAGACACTGGATCCTACCCAATTTGGCTTTGTCAAGGGCAGATCCTGCCTCTTGAACTTGGTCGACTTTTTCAAAACAGTCACTAAGGCCATTGATGAGAGTAAGGCAGTTCACACAGCCTACCTTGACCTAGCAAAAGCGTTCAACACAATACCCCACTCGGGCATCATAGAAAAGCTCACCAGCTTAGATGTAAACCCATATGTCACAAGATGGGTTGCAAACTGGCTCAAGGACAAAACCCACAGGGTTAGAGTTGCTGGTGCCATGTTAGACTCTAAGCCGATCACGAGCGGTGTCCCACAGGGCTCAGTCCTGGGCCCCCTCTTGTTTGGCATTTATTTTTCTGAAGTGCAGGCAGACATAGGGGGATTGTGGCTGACAAAATTTGCAGATGACTGCAAACTGGGCACCATAATTGACACTCCATCAGACACAGACATCCTCCAGAGAGGTCTCCTAGAAATGGATAACTGGTGCCAGAGCCATGGCCTTAAGCTAAATGCCAAAAAATGTATAGTCATACCCTTTGGGAAAAACAAGGTAACCCCTAATTACCACATAGGTGGTAATCCATTAAACACGGAAGAAGTTATCAGGGACCTGGGGACCCAAGTTGACAGTAACCTCTCTTTTGACACTCACATTGCTAAAATGGTTAGGAAGACCTTCTACATTGCCCACCTGATCATGAAGGGATTCACATCCAGATCAGGAGAGGTCATTGTACCCCTGTAATCTTCACTTATCAGACCAATGATTGAGTACAGCGCCCCATTCGGAATGTACCTTACCCAACACCTGCAGCAGTTGGAAAGACCCCAAAAGTTCCTCACCAAAAGGATAAAGGGGCTCAAACATATGTCATACGCTGCCCGACTGAAGAAACTCCAGCTCTATTCAGTCGTATACCGTCTGCTCAGAGGTGATCTGTGCCTGACATACAAGGCCATGTCCAACCCGGAATTAATGGACATGCTCCACCTCAAAAAATCCAAATCCACCAGAGCCACGAGAGCAAGAGACTTAAACCTCAACATGGATATAAATAGGACGTGCTGGAGGGACAGATTCATCACCCAGAGACTCCCTACCCTATGGAACAGAATCCCAGTCCATGTGAGGCAGAGCCCCTCACTGACTCTGTTCAAGAAAAATCTTGACGAGTGGATGGGAGATCGTAGGTTTACCCCGGGAATCATCTCTGTGTCACTGCTGGACAGAGACACAGCAAACTAATGGGTATAGTATTCTCATCCTAAGGGGTGGTGAAAGCCACACACACTCTGGCTAGGCTTATAAATGCCCTAGGGCAGATAGCCTAGTATGAACCTATGAACCTATGAAGAAGGAAGACTCAGATTAGGAAAGATAGGAGGGTCTGAGCATTGGCAGATCCATTTCCTGTTGAAATATTGTTTTAGAGTTAGTTTACATTTTTTGGGATGCGTGTGTATTCTCATTTAGAGGGGAAGTTTGTTCCATTCACTAGAGGGGTGGTAGCTGTATAAGTTGCATCCTGCTTTAGATTTGGGCTTATAGAGTTTTAAGAGGTTTTGGGCAGAGCTATGGAGGTTTCTGGAAGGAGCATAGTGGGAGATAATAGAGTGTAAGGCTGGACAGAAGGATGGTTGGTAAAGAATTGAGTGCATGGTTTGGAGCTGAGAGAGAAGGAGGAGGTGGGTAGTTCTAGCCAGTTTAAATATCTTGGAGAGAGACAGTGGTGTGATCTATAGGATTGTTGGGTTGCAAATATGGCTACTTTGTGATATGTAGTCTCAAGTCTAGTAAGCAGAGAGGAGTTAAGGTTAGTAAGAATTTGTGAGCAATATGTTAAGCAGGGAAGAAGGTAGGCATGATTAAGGCTATTCTAGCTTCCTGAGTAAGAAATTTGTTATTTCTATATAGAAGACCTAATTTAAGGTGAGTTTTCCTGATAAAATTATTTATGTGGCAGTCGAATTTTAATTGGTCATCAGTTGTGATACCAAGTTGTTTTGAGCTAGGTTCAGCTACAATAGGAGTCTTGTTGAGTGGCAGGATAGTAAAAGAGGTCATTATGTGGTTGGCTGTTTTAGGGAGTAAGAGTAGAAATTTTGTTTTTTTAGGGTTGAGGATGAGTTGGTTGTTTGAGAGCCATGTTTCTACTGAGTTAAAGGAGGACTGGCTGTTAAAAGTTCAGAGTGGGAGTTAGCTATTGTTATGACTGTAGAGTCATCGGCGTATTGTATAATAGAGGAGTGTGGGCAGGAGGTATAGAGCAGGTTTGTGAAGATGTTGAAAAGTAGTGGCCCCAGAATGGATCCTTGAGGGACACCCATTTGTATTGAAAGGGGAGTAGTTAAAGCAGTGTACCATTTTACAGATTGGAGTCTATCTTTTAAATAGCTTTCAAACCATGCCACTGTTTCAGGGAAGAAGTTGAGGTTAGACAGTTAGTTTAATAGTAGAGAGTGAGAGACTATTGGTCATCTCTAGCCAGGAAAATAGTATTGAGAAAGGATAGAAGTGAAGTATAGGTGCTATGTTTTGGTTGAAAACCATGTTGTGTAGGAGTAAGTAGGTTTTCTTGAGAGAGATGATCCATGACCTGAGTATGTATGCATTTTTCAAGAACTCTTGACAGAGGGGTGAGGATGGCAATAGGTCTAAAGTGTGAGATTTCAGTGGAGTTGCCTCCTTTGTGGATAGGTAGGGTATAGAACTGTTTCCAGATAGATGGTACTTTGGATTCAGAGATTGAGCGGTTAATGATGATGGAGATGGGAAGAGCAAGTGAGTGGGCAGCTGTCTGAAAAAAGTAAGGGATGTTATCGGCAGATACTGAGCATGGTTTTAGTTTGGAGAGTAGGATTTGGATATATGTTGTGGAGATGGGCTTGAGGGAGAAGATTTTGGGAGGGGTAGTTGTTGAAGAGGAAGCTGGGTTTATGGGGTTCATTGTATTGGTTTGTAATTATATTTTAAGGGAAAGTAATGTAGACTAACTTTAAATGTGGGTCGTTTAGCAAGGAGGGAGTGGATATTTTACAGTCTTAGAATGTTAACTATCAACCAGCTTTTGATAAAAAAAAAGTCGGGATAATAATGTTTAAACTAGTTTTTACATAGGTATATGCTGCCACCTAGTGGTAAAAGGAGATAGCAAACAGCAGAGATAGGCAAAATCCTCTTAGGTTGGACTATATTCTAGGTTAAGAAAAACTGGGGGGGGGGGGGGGTGGTAAATGGTTTGCGGTAGGCTGCTAAAACATGCACACTGAAGGGCAGCTTGCTCATATAGGTAATACAGAAAGTCTATAAGTAAGTAGTTTTAGGCAACATACGTTTACAAATTCTTATTAATAACTTACACAAATTTACATAGGTTACAGTTTAGTTATGCTCAATTTTGATTTAGTACAAGAAGTAATGAAGTAGAAAAGAAAACAAGTTGAGGGAATAGTAGAAGGAGGTAGTGAAATAATTTTGGAAAAGGCCAATGAGATAAGTAGAGCTGGTTTGGAAATTTGGGAAGGAAAAGTAAGATAAAAGTATTAAGGGGAGTCAAAGAATTTCCATTCAGAAGATTCAGAACAAAACCAGGGTCTACAGTGTATATAGAAAGTTTACACATGCCTGTTAAAATGCCAGGTTTTTGTGATATAAAAAAACGAGACCACAATAAATCATTTCAAAACTTTTCCCACCTTTAATGTGACCTTTAAACCTGTACAATTCAGTTGAAAAACAAACAAATCTGTTAGGGGGAAAAATATAAAAAATAAAAAACTTACAATAAGCTGGTTGCACAAGTGTGCATACCCTTAAACTAATACTTTGTTGACACACCTTTTGATTTAATTACAGCATTCAGTCTTCTTGGGTAGGGGTCTATCAGCAATGCACATCTGGTTTATATGTTGGTGTAGATTTACATCCCTAATGTGGCTGTTTGTAGAACTGGTGTTTTTGCAAAGAAACAGAAAGTTAAATAGGATAAGATATTTTGTGGCTTGAAAAGCAAGAATTGATGCACCTCAGAACAGCCTGTATGCTACTGGGTACAATGAGAGCTGTGCTAATTAGGACAGTTGAAGATTTAATGTCTTTGATTTTCTCGATAAGGTATCTTTGGGGTATTTCTAGTAGAACAATATGCATCAGTTTATAGAAAAGGGGTATTAAATTCATAATGGGTCTCATAAGGAAGACTGCAGTGTCAGGATGACTTTTTTGGATCTTGAAGACATTCCCTTGGCAGTTAACTGGGCCAGATAGAAGAATTTCATGACTGTGGTGTACATCTGAAGACCACTGCAGTGGATATTGAATTCTGTAGGTGAAGCTAACAGGGCTGGGTAATCTTTCTTAACATTCATATTTGATATGTTACAGTGGAAGTTTGTAGAGTGTAATGGCAGTAGCAAGGATGAGAGACAGGTTTATAATGGGGAGGTGAAGCTTTATATTAAAATTAGAACTGCATGTTGTGGTTTGTGGATACTCCGGCAGAAATGAGTGGAAAGGGTTCATATCACAGACATTCTCTTTCTTTCCTTTCCATTGATTGTTCCGCTGGTAATCAAGATCTTGGTGGAAAAGGTCTAAGAGATGGTGGGAACAGAAGGATGAGATGGGCTAGATAAGTTTAGCACTAAATCTGTTTGCAGAGGACAGTATAATATTATTAGCTGATGCATACATAGATTTGATGAGGACTGAGGAAATTCAGAAGGTTGGGGAAATTGTTAGGATTACAGTTTCACCCAGATAAATCTTTGATGTTATGTTGTCCTATCTCGCCTTCACTCTTGCTGCTTGGGGTTCGGAGCCAAACCTCGGCTCCAACTCGGCCGCATACCAAAGCTCGAGAGCTTCAACTGGCTAGACGGTACAACCTATCCCATGATGCTTAGCGACTGTTCCACAGATCTCATTTGCCACTTGAAGCATCGGGATTGTCTTTGCTGGCTCAGGCTAGTAATTACATTTATTGTATACCTTTTACTATATTTTTTCTCAATATCTTCATTTCAGACTCTGTTATAACAATCCAAGTGGAGTGCTTGTGTGTGTGTGTGTGTGTGTGTGTGTGTGTGTGTGTGTGTGTGTGTGTGTGTGTGTGTGTGTTGTTATTACTTGGGTGTGTCTTCGGTTGTTCAACTTGGCCCTTGTTTTCTCTCTTATTCCCCTTAAAGAACCTGTTTAAATTACGCGTTTCTTTCTTTTAAGCCCCCCCGAGTGCTTGTGTTATGTGGCGCTAGAATCCGCCACATAACACAAGCACTCGGGTCACTCCACAGCAAGTACAAATATGACACAGTCATTGTCCATGCTGGTGTGAACGACCTGAGACGTACCTCCCTGGACTGCATGAAAAGAGACATAGAGGAGCTCTCTGATTATGTAGCCCAGGCAGGTATGACCCTAACCCTGAGCAGTATCCTTCCTTCACCAAGAATGATGCCACAATATAGAGACAAGATGATCAGCTTTAACAATTGGCTTAATGTCTGGTGTCATTCAAAGGGGATCCAGTGTCTGTCTGCCTGGGATGACATGCTTGACAAGCCACGCTGCTTCAAGGGACGGCTTGCACCTGTCACCCTGGGATTCCGGATATTGGCTAAGGCTCTTGCCACCCCATAGTGCCTTTTTAGGCAAGGCTCAAATTCTAAACCTACCACCCTAGAAAACAAAAATGGGAAGAAATTGAGGGTAATGCTGCTCAATGCCAGAAGTCTAAATCTCAAAATGCACGCACTCGAGGCCCTTCTCAGTATGGAGAACATCGATGTCTGTGCTGTAACTGAAACCTGGTTCAAGGCTCCTGAGAGCACCCGGCACTATTAGGTTTTACCTCATATCATGCGTTCCGGCCCCAAAACCGGACCACTCCACAAAAGGAGGGTGTATCCATATTCATAAAGGATACTCACACCTCCAGGTTGGTGGCAACGCATGAAGCTTGAAACCATCCAGGTGCAACTAACAATAGGCAAAACTGCTCTACAAATTGTAGCATGCTACAGGCCACCCTCTCAAACTCAGGAACCCCACACAGCCTTCCTGAAGACACTGGAGGGTATAAATGTATCTCCAAACACCATCATATTGGGTGACTTCAACTACCCGAATATAGACTGGGAACATTACTCAAGCCCTAACTTTCTAGCCCAACGGTTCCTGGAGTTCATAAATTCAAATGCCATGGAACAGCTAGTCACTGTTCCCACGAGAGGAGAAAATATACTAGATCTCATTGTCACAAACATGGGGACAAAATGCTCCACACGGAAGTATATCCCTCATTGGTGAGATCTGATCATAAACTAATCTCACTGGAAATCCACATCCCCCCACCCCAAACAAAAAGACCATAGTGAAGAACTTCTCTAAAGCAAACTTCACACTACTCAAGACTGGTGTGGTATCCTTCAAGGCCCCTGAGTCAGAGGAAACCACAACCCAAGCTGCGGAAGCCCTTACAAATGCCTTCTATGAACACCTCCAGGACTGCATGGATCAGGCAATCCCAAATAAAACCAAGACTCTTTCCACAAAGGGCAAACGTCCAGTCTGGTGGACCCCAGCCATTAACAAACTTTACAATAAGAGGAGAAAGCTATTACATGATAGAACAAAATCCATAAAAGGGAAGTCACCCTGATCATTATTAGTAAAAATTACGAGCACTCATAAAATCAACTAAGGCCAATTTTGAGAGAAAAATTGCCATGGATTCAAAGGACAATCATAAGGCCTTTTTCAGCTATGTTAGGAACCTGGGTGGAAACTCACAGATATGCTCAGAATTAGTCCAAAATGATACAAAAATCACTGAACCCACAGACATTGCCAACATACTGGCAGACAGGTTCAGTGCAAACTTCACCCCTCTCCCCTAAAGGAGAGATAACTATCCCAGCCGAGTGTAGCCTCCCGGACATCTCAAATGCGCAGGTGAAAGCTGCTCTCTCTAAAGCTAAAAACACAGCATCAATGGGACCGGATGGTGTCCCCGGCTGTGTGCTACACGAGCTAAATGAGGAATTAAACCCGCACATAAGGCAGCTGTTTAATCTCAGCCTTACCACAGGATACGTGCCCAAGGAGTGGCGTCGGCAACTGTGGTCCCACTCCACAAAGGTGGCGCCTCACGGACCCTGGTAATTACCGCCCCATAAGCTTAACAAGTCTAGTCTGCAAAGCTATGGAGAGGATCATAATGGAGCTCATAAACAAAGATATAGGGACTTGCAGACATTGGACCCGACCCAGTTTGGCTTTGTCAAGGGAAGATCATGCCTTTTGAACTTGGTCGACTTCTTGAAATAGTCACCAAGGCCATTGATGAGGAAAGGCAGTCCATACAGCCTACCTTGACCTTGCAAAGGCTTTCGACACAATACCCCACTCGGGTATTGTAGAAAAACTTACCAGCTTAAATGTAAACCCATATGTCACAAGATGGGTTGCAAACTGGCTTAAGGACAGAACCCACAGGGTTAGAGTTGCTGGCGCTGTGTCAGACTCCAAGCCGGTCACAAGTGGTGTCCCACAGGGCTCGGTCCTTGGCCCCTATTGTTTGGCATCTACTTCTCAGAAGTACAGGCCAACATGGGAGGACTTTGGCTGACAAAGTTTGCAGATGACTGCAAACTGGGCCATAGTGGAAAGTGCATCGGACACTGATATCCTTCAGAAGGGACTCACGGAAACAGATAGCTGGTGCCAGAGCCATGGCCTGAAGTTAAACGCCAAAAATGTATAGTCATACCCTTCGGGAAAAACAAGGTAACCCCAAGCTACCATATAGGTGGCAATCCACTAAGCACAGAAGAGGTTATCAGGGACCTGGGGACCCAGGTTGACAGTGGCCTTTCTTTTGACACTCACATTGCTAAAGTGGTTAGAAAGACCTTCTACATTGCCCACCTGATCATGAAGGGATTCACATCCAGATCTAGTGAGGTCATTGTTCCCCTGTACTCTTCACTTATCAGACCAATGATCGAGTACAATGCCCCATTCGGAATGCATCTCACCCGACATCTGCAGCAATTGGAGAGACCCCAAAAGTTCCTCACCAAAAGGATAAAGGGACTCCAAAATCTGTCATATGCTGCCAGATTGAAGAAACTCCAGCTCTATTCAGTCGCATACCGTCTGCTCAGAGGTGACATGTGCCTGACATACAAGGCCATGTCCAACCCGGAATTAATGGACATGCTCCACCTCAAAAAATCCAAATCCACCAAAACCACTAGAGCAAGCGACTTAAACCTTAGCACGGATATAAATAGGACGTGCTGGCGGGATAGATTTATCACTCAGAGACTCCCTATGCTGTGGAATAAAATCCCGGTCCATGTGAGGCAGAGCACCTCGCTGACTCTGTTCAAGAGAAATCTAGACCTGTGGATGGGAGATCGTAGGTTTACCCCGGGAATCATCTCTGGGTCACTGCTGGACAGAGGCACAACAAACTAATGGGCACAGTATTTTTTCATATAAGGGGTGGCGTAAGCCACAATAATTTGGGCTAGGCTTATAAATGCCTTAGGGCAGATAGCCTAGTATAAACCTATGAACCTATGAACCTTTCTTTCTTCAGGGCTTCTTTCACTTTCTTAAAGAGTTTTGGAGCCACCCTCCTCTGTGCCTGGGAGATCTCCCAGTCCTTCTGGACTGGAGACTCTCTTGGCCCAGGATTGTGGTGCTTTTGAGGTGATGCAGAGTGTGCTCTCCATGGAGTCTGCTCCACTTTCAGCTCCAGCCACTCTTCCCCCTAAGTTAGAGGCATCTCCTCAGGTTGGAGGAGACTGCCATTTAACTTAGAGACTTCTCATCCTCCCACCTCTTTCCTAAAAAAAATCTCTCTTTCTACTTGTCTTTTTCTATTACAATTATAGCATTTATTGTAGTTACTGTTAGTAGTTATTATTGTTGTTGCTATTAGTGGCTTACAGACTGTCTAAAGAAAATGTTAAGGGGTCGAGACAATCTGGTTTTAAAAAGTACGATTCACGCACCCAGAAAATGTCTCTAATGGACGGACACACAAGTTTTGTGTATTGCCTAGGAGCAGTCCATCTTCAGAAAGGGTTGGGAGGGTGTCCTAATGGTTAAGGTGTTTGCCTTACAAACACAAGGTGCAGGGTTTGAGACTCACAAGGGATAATCGGCAAGACTTAAAATGGCTCACAAGGGCAGTTAGCTTAGTACTAATCTATGAACCTATTTGTCAGGGCTTTAGTGAAAGGGTTTTACAGGAGAGAAAAAACAAACTCATTTTGAGGGGCTTGTTGAAAGGCCCTTTTGAAGAAGCCTCAAAATCGGATAAGTCAAAAAAGTCTGCTTCATCAGCTCCGGTGTCTGAGCTGTCAAGCAGTCAAAAAGATACAGTATCTTCGGATCTGAAAGTTCTCAGTTCCAACAAACCTGGCCCTCCCTCGGTTCCATCTGAGTCTTCGGAACCCTTGTGGAGCTGAAAAAGGAGTCTGTCACCATCACTGGAGCCCATATTGGTTGCCGCAAACCCCTCTATTAAAGTCTGTGGCATGTAGTCACAGGTCATCGACCCATTCCCCTTGGTCCTCCAGATTATCAGACGATGACGTGGAGCGGGTGGTGAAGAGGTTGCTGCGGACGCGAGCCCTAGCAGAAATTCTTTTGAGCCCAGCCCATCAGATCGTGGAGCTGACCACTGCATCTCAGATGCAATCTATTCCTCCTCCGACTCGATCGAGTTCGGAGCCAGATTGTCAGGAAGTCGATGTGCTGGAACCGGTGGAGCCAGTAATCACTCACGATATCTTGGCTCTGACATTTGCTCCGATCTCATCGATGCTGTCTTCTGTCGAGGGATCTGGGAGCCGACACTCCCTGGTCTGCTGCGTGTGGGAGGGTTGAGTCGGACCCTTGTCGGAACTGACTCTCCCACTCGGAACTTCAGCACAGGTGATTGTGGCTCCCACATCAGTCTTGGAGCCATCCTCCTCGGCACCTGGGAGATCTCCCGGTCCTTCGGGACTGGAGACTCTCTTGGCCCAGGATCGTGGTGCCTTTGAGGTGATGCGAAGTGTGCTCTCCACGGAGTCTGCTCCTTCGGCTCCAGCCACTCTTCCCCCTAAAGGGCTGGCGTCTTCTGCTTCATCATCCTTCCATCAGCCCCAGAGTAGAGAGTCAGTGCCCCCAGAAACCCCAATGGGTGAAACCTCCTCTTCCGACACCTCCCCGGAACATCCGCTCGGGGAGGTCCCTCAGAAGAAACGGTGTAAGAGGAAGCACATAGACTCCCCCTGTGTCTGTCACCTCTGATACTGACTTAGATGATTCAGAAGGGTCCCCACGGTTACCCTCTAAGAATGTCTCTTTTTCAGACATCCTTGAGATCCTTAAGCAGAGGGGTTGCTGAAAATCTCTCTCCCCTTCTGAGGATGAGTTGGTATACCTGGAGGCATTTGGCTCTTGCCCCTCCACCTCTTGGGTGTCTCCGCCCTTCGACCCGCTCCTGGGTGTTGTGAGTCGGAAGGTGTAGGACTCTCTCTAGTCAGTGGACCCCGTTCCGAGGAGGCCAAATAAATTTATTACGGCTCCAGAGGATAGACAATATTTAACAAAGGGAGTCCCAGTAGATGCGATGGTGATGACAGCAGCCACAAAGAAGGAGCTAGCTGAAACTTCTGCATCTGTCCATCCACAGAATAAGGAGTCTCATATGATGGACAGATACGGGAAGTGTATGTTTTCCTCAGCGGTCTTTACTTTACGGTCACTGAATTGCTTATCACATTTTACCTGACTCCAGAGGGATCTCCTAAAAGAGCTGAAAGATGCTCTACAAGGTGCTACAGCCCAGGGGTTATTGGATAAGATAACTTCCCATATTGCGACCTTAACTTCTATCACAAACTCCTCCATGTGCCCCATTTCCTACACAGCCGATGGAGCGAGCAGGGCAGCAGGCACAGGAATAGCTCTTAGGAGACATTCCTGGATGCGCCTTTGCAAGTTTGCTGAACCCTTCAAATCTTCCTTTATTGATGCCCCTTTTGATGGCTCGTCCTTGTTTGGGCCGAAAGTAAAAGCGACTCTCACTAGGAGCCAGCAAGATGGCAAGACTCTGTCTGCCGTTGGAGTGCGTTTTTCTGCCCCTACCAGACTTTATCTTAAAGGTCAAAAGAGCAGGAAAATGTGGTTCCAGAAGTCCAAAGGAGCCTCACTGGATGCTGGTGGTGATCCTTCCCCCAGGGGCAGCGGGGGAATAACAGTGGAAGACGCCGTCCACGCGGCAGTGGGGCTCTGCAAAACCTGGATGACAGAGATACATTCTCCGGTTGGCCCTTCCAGCGCTCCTGAAAGGAGGCCCGACTGTCCGTCTCTGGAGGCAGTCAGGGGAAGAATATCTCTTTACCCAGAAACCTGGTTGAAATTGACTCAAGACAAATGGGTACAGTCCATTATATCTAGGGGATATAACATTCCTTTCCTCTGCCCACCTTGTCCATCAAAGTCCATCCCAGACATTCCACCCAGTCAAAGGGATCAAGCAACCCTAGTTATTCAAAGGTTGCTAGAAAAAACGAGTCATCCAAGAAGTCCCCACAGGCAAAGTTCCGGATGGTAACACTGCAGTCTATACTCCCTTTTCTGGGACAAGACAATTGGATGTGCTCTTTAGGTCTTCAGGAAGCGTACTGCCACATAAAGATGGACAGGTGCTCCAGAAGATTTCTATGCTTCCAGCTGGGAGCCAGTCATTACCAGTTCAGAGCTCTGCCCTTTGGTCTCACTACAGCCCCCAGAGTGTTTACCAAATGCATGGCAGTAGTCATGGCTCATCTGAGACGTCAAGGATTCCAGGTGTTTCCATATTTAGTCAACTGGCTCCTGACTGCCACCACCAAGCATCTACTAATCAGAGCCAGGAACTCCACCATCCATCTCTTCTCAGATGTAGGCATTACTATAAATACAGAAAAATCTGTCTTGTTGCCATCACAGCATATTACCTTTATAGGTGCAGATTTAAACACAAATGATATGGTAGCAAAATTGCCTCAAGAGAGAATACAAACGCTACACAGTCAAGTATCAATCCTACTAAAAAAGAAAAAGGTACAAGCAAAATTCGTCCTCAAGGTCTTAGGCTCAATGGCAGCAGCGATAACATTAGTCCCACTGGCATGACTACACATGTGGATATTACAGTGGCTACTCTTTGCTCAGTGGTCCATACAGGAGTTACCCACGTCTCACAAGATTCTCATTACAGATGCCTGCAAGAGGGACCTACTTTGATGGCTTCAGTCCACTCAGGTAACAATGGGCAGACTGTTCATACTTACCCAACCTGTCGCTACAGTAACCACGGATGGGTCCCAGATAGGGTGGGGGGGGGGCATTATCTGGGACAGACTGTCCAAGGGGTTTGGAAAGATCATGAATATCATTTGCACATCAGTGTTTTAGAGATGAGGGCAGTGCTTGTGGTGTTGCAAGCATTTCATACCTCTCTTCCTATAGGGACTATTGCAATTCAGACAGACGATATGTCGGTGGTATGGTACATCAACAAACGGGGAGGAACCAGATCCTATCCCCTATATCGAGAGGCCCAGAGAGTTTGGCAATGGGCAATTTCTTCTCAGCACTTTCTGATGGCAGTGCACTTCCTGGGGAAAGCCAGCATAATAGCAGACAGGCTAAGCAGAGCAATTGTCATGCCTCATGAGTGGTCCCTAAGTCAGCAAGTTGCGAATCAAATTTTTCGTAAATGGGGCCAGCTTTGCTGTGACCTTTTTGCCACTCCATTCAGTGCCAAATGCAGCAACTACTTTGCCCTCATTTCCCCTCCGGGAGAGTCACCAAGGGATGCACTCATCTACGATTGGCCCCTGGAACTTCTTTATGCTTTTTCCCCTTTTCCATTGATTCCGAAGGTTATTCAGAAAGCCAAGTTGTTGACTCACAGGTTAATTCCCATTGCTCCTTATTAACATCATCAGATTTGATTCCCCTTCCTTTGGCCCCACCTTCAGGAGGATCAATGGATCCTGGACCCAGTGCCGGATCTTCTGACACATCAGTCAGGAACACTCCATCCTGCTCTTCAGAGCCTCAAGCTGACGGCTTGGTTACTTCACTTCCAATCTTAGCCAGGCTTTCAGAATTATCCCCTACAGTACATCACATTCTGGTTTCCTCACACAAAAAGATGACTAGGAAAGTTTATGCAAGCAAATGGAAGAGGTTCTCTTGTTGGGTGGACAAAAAACATATAGATCCTTTTACAGCCCCTATACCTTACATTTTGGAATTTCTAACAGAAGTCTTTAATCAAGGAGCAGCGGCGGCCACTATTTGAGTACAATTAGCTGCTATATCAAATTATCATATGGGAGACCTTAGAGCCAATGTTATGTTCCATAGATTATTCAAAGCTTTCCTCATGGGTACCTTTCTGTTAAGACCACCCTTAAGAGATGGGATCTAAATTTAGTATTATCATCTCTGATCCTTCCTCCATTTGAACTAGCATCCTCTTGTCCACTAACATTTTTATCTTGGAAAACAGTCTTTCTAACAGCAATTACTTCAGCTAGGAGAGTTTCAGAATTGCAAGCTTTGTCTATCCATCCTCCATATTTGATTTTCCTCAAAGATAGAGTTTCCCTCTGAACAAATCCTTCCTTCTTACCAAATGTTTGTTCTGAAGCAAATTTAAACCAATCTATAGAATTCCTGTGTTTTTTCCTAACTTTGGCAACAAGGCAGAATATACGCTTCACCAATCGATGTGCATAGACAGTTGCGTTTTTACTTGCACAGGACCAAAGATATCAGAAAGTCAGTGCAGTTGTTTGTTTCCTATGCAGAATACAAAAAAGGCTTGGCAGTTTCAAAAGTTACTTTGTCCAAATGGATTACTGAGACCATCACCGATGTCTACAATTCTCATAATAAAGAACCGCCAGGGAAAGTAAAAGGACATTCAGCTAGAGCAGTGTCTACCTCCATTGCCATTCAGTCCAGCCTTCCATTGGATTCAGTTTGTGCTGCTGCTGCTGCTACATGGGTTAATCCTCACACCTTTATCTCATTACAAAGTAGACATGGCCTCCTGGAACAGGGCATCCTTTGGTTCCACTGTCCTGAAGAGTTTATTCCCTTGAGCCACCCAAGAAAAAGGTGCTGGGGACTCTGTCCCAACCAGCAAGAATGAAGGTGAGATAGGACAACGTAACATAAAGAAGTTATGTACTCACCATAACGTTCCATGTTTGTTGTCCAGTATCTCGCCTTCATTCTTGCATCCCCCACCCATCCATCCCCCCTCCTGGAGGATCTAGAGGACTTTACAATTGGCAAATATGGTCTGATTCCCTTCTTGCCTCTTTACCTTTATAACTAATATTTCATAAAAATTTCCTTTCTGTATGTTAGCATACTCTAGGGAGTACTCTCTCAAATGAGATCTGGGGAACAGCTGCTAAGCATCATGGGATATGTTGTAGCCTCGTGCCAGTTGAAGCTCTCGATCTTTGCTATGCGTCCGATTTGGAGCCAAGGTTCAGCTCCGAACCCCAACCACCAAGAATGAAAGTGAGATACTGGACAACAAACATGGAACGTTATGGTGAGTACATAATTTCTTTTTATTGCTGTTGGGGTCATCTGATTTGGGGATTTTGGAATTGCCCATGATCCTACAAGAAGAAGTAAATACTTAGGATTACAAATTTTCTCTTTGGTAAAGAAGGTGAGTAAAAAGTAATTTGAAGGTGTTAGCATCTAAGATAACTTATATATGGTTAAAAAGGGTAGGCTCCAATAAAGATGAAATACATTTAATATGTGACTGTTATACTACATGCTGTATACTTGGCATGAGACATCACTACTTTGGCCAACAAAAAAAAAATAACAGAATAGAAACCCCATGTCAAAAATTAGTATGAAGGGGTAAGACAGGAAGGACTAGAAGGGTAAAGTTAGAATTGGGCACCAAGTGAAAGAACTGTTGGATGGCCAGCTTTAGACCACATTTTGCATCAGTTAATTTGGCTGGACTAATTCAGATGCAAGGGAAGGATCTTTCTAGATGTGTGAGCTGAAAGCAGAAAACAAACAAGGAAAAAAAAAAGATTCTGAGAGAGATTCAAGTAGTTCTGTGAATGCTATTGTATAAAACCAATGAAAATATAACAGAACAAGTTAACTTTAACAATAAAGCATACCACAAGCATTTGTGGAGTGAAGAAGGCAAGCTCTACCTTCACTCATACTCCACATCTGTAAATTTGAGATTAAACTGTTTTAAGGGTCAGAACTTCCTTACCCACACAGATCCACTGTTTTACTCAAAACACTGTATATTTCTTAGTAAAACTGAGATTCAAGATAACAGTTAAAACTATTTGACAAATCCTGTTGTGATAAAACAAATGATGAGTTTTGTAGTTCAGCTAGGGCAGGAAGGGAAGCAGAGGGGTGATGGGCAAATGTTTGCAACTTGTACAAAAGATGGAGAGGGGGTGCTGATTGAGAAGAAGCAGTAGAAATTGGAAGGCAGGGTAGGTAGGTGGAGTAATGTAAGGGTGTTGATGTATATAGACTGGACATACCAGAATGTGGTGGGAGAGTAAAGGCCTATACAGAAATTATTGTTTGGTTTGGGATCAACTAAGGTTGGTAGCTTGAATATGAGAGTTTAAAGAAACAAGGGAGAAGAGCTGGAGAAAGAATGTCAATGATGAGAGGCTGAAATTTTGATGTCAAGGGGTGGATGACAGCCAGAATGGAAAGTATAGCGCTTACGTATAAGGACTTGGGTTGCAGATAGAGAATAATTTGATAAGGTTGCAGAGGCAAAGGAACAGTTATGGTGCATGGTATTAGGAGACATAGGGGAAGCTTGGGAAATGTGTTGGAAATTAAAATCAGTATGCCCTGATATGAATGACAGGTGCAGTTACTCCACGGGTGGTATCTAAGACCAGCTAAGCAGTTTAAGTAGGATGTTAGTTCTTGGACATGTAGGAGGAAGATGGCAAACAAAATTCATATATGGTGTCTGTGTCTGAAGACTAGAGATTTGTGGAAGGATTTTAGAGAGAGATTCAAAAGTGTGCAATAAACCAGTGTTTTTTATTGGGAGGGTGGGAGCATCATAGAATGTGATGGACAAGAGAGGAATGAAGAGTAATCATTGACATGGGGGGTGGGCATAAGAGGTTGTTGGTGAAATTTTGAAAGATACCAATAGTAGCTTTAGTGGTGGCAGGGTGTAGTATCTAAAGTTTAAGTTAAGTATGTGTGGAGCAGTGGAAAAGAGAAGGTTGGGGAGAAGAGTGGAGGATCTTGGAGGTATGGGCTGAAGGGATAAGGAGGAGAAGGGAAAAAGTGTAAGGTTGAATAGTTTTGGCATTTTATAGGTTCATAGGTAAGTCCTAGGGTAGCAGCTGCCCTTGCAGGCCATTTTAAGCCTAGCCAATTTCACTTTTGTGCTCAAATAAATCTATCCCATTTGGTTAGAGATTGGTCTTATCCATCCCATGGTTGATAATTATATATTACCCCCAATGAGAATAAGTGGGATCATACCATAGATAATTTGAGGGAACCCATGCTTGCGATAAAGCATTTAGGAGCTGCTTCTGTACATTAGTAGTACAGGGGCAGTCCTGGGGTAAATGTTCTGTTTCCTATCCATAGGTACAAATTGTGCTTGAATATGGACAGGGATGAGCTTTATTGTATGTGGACGTGGAGTCTGTTCCAGAACAACGGTATCCTCTACAACAATAATACCTGTTCATCCAAACCATTCTGTTGATGTTCCAGAAGAGATTTAAATCCCTAGACCTAGTATTTCTGATGTCTTTTGACTTACTGATGTGCAGTAAATCATTAGTATTGGGTGAGAGGAAGCCTTGTATGCCAGACACAGGTCACCTCTAAGCAATCTGTTGTATACTGAGTATAGTGACAGGGCTTTGAGTTGGTCCATGTAGGACATGTTGTTTAAGCCTTGTATCCTTATATAAATGTATAATTTGGACTAAGGGGACAAAAATGAGGGGGTTGAGTAGCCATCACAGACACCCAGGGGAATACTATTTCCTGTGTAACTGAATACAAATACCTGGGCATAACTCTAGATTAATCCCTTACCTTCATCACTGATATGCACAATATTATTAATAAAGTTCTTTCACAGCTAAATAATCTCCCATCTGCTATATCCTATTTCCTGGAAATCTGTAGCTAAGAATATTCTTCCACCAAACCGAGAATATGGTTTACCATTACTCTTCCATTCTACCTGTAATACCCTAAAATTACAAATAACTGAAAATGAAATTGCCAGATTGTATCTTTTAGCATATTCTTGAACACATTATTGTAACCTTCTTTAGACCCTTAACTGGTGTCTGGTGCCACAAAGGCCAGCATATCTACTTTCTGCCTTACTGTACAAAATCCTACAAGAGGACTAACTGTCCCCTGTAAATCAAGACTACCCATCAGAGAGCAGTCATATTCTTTGAGAAGTAGCCAAGACAACACCATATTACTTAGCCATCCCCTTTTCAAAACTGTAGTAGGAGAACACGCCTTTTCCAGACTTGAACTAGCTCTTTGGAATAAGCTTCCTCCTAAAGTCAAGTTACAAAATTCCCTGCTTGATTTCAACACATCACTTTCAGAACACCTCTTAAGTTTTTGTAGACAATGGCTAACCAGCAATTCATAACGTTTGCACTGTCTTTGTTCCTTACTGTACCCATATTTTACTGGACTATTTCCATTGTTAGCTATTCATTATTTGAATGCATATATTTTGGTTAATAAGACAATGCTCTGATTTTATTAACTAGATTGTTCAATGTATATAATTCAGCACATTGAATGTCCTCTAAATCTGTCATTTTTGCTTGTACTGTACAGTTATGAGCAATGCAACTTAGCCGTTGTGGCTGAAAAGGGTCTTCAGACCAATCTACCTATCCATTTAACAAACATAAATAAATAACAAGAGGGCAGACTGGGTAAAGGATGCAGTTACTGGCAAGAACTGGACAAAGATACTGCTCATGTTACCTTCCCTCTGGACATAGTGGCATAACAAGGGGAGTAATAAGATCTCCTAGGATGGGAAGAAGGACAGGATTGAATATTACAAAGTGTAAAATGGATAGCTGTCTGGATATGAGTGGTTTAGGAACCAAAAAGCTGAAAAGTAGAGTCTGTGTGGGGTGAAGGGGGTACTGATGTCATATAGCAAAATCCTCTTGGTACATCATAAAATCATCTCCTTTATTACTTCAACAAACAAACTATCATTTGGCTAAACAGCCTTCAAGATTCATACTCAGTACACACATTACCACATTTTATATAAGCTGCAATCAAGTGTCAGTAAAATTTAAAAAGACAACATATCCCTTTACAATAAATGCTTCTTAATTCATTATTCCTTCATCCCTTGTCATGTCGCCATGTCCAAAGGGAAGGTAACATGATCAGTAACTTTATCCAATTCTTGCCGGTAACTGGTAGAATTGGATAAAGAATTGGATAAGAAAATCTGAGACATATGCTATACTGTATTTTTGTATTAATCTTATCTCTCATGTATATATTTTTGTTGATTAATCTCTTATGTATATAAATTGCTTTACTGATCTGTGCTAGACTGTAAGTAGATACATATAAGCTGTATAGTAAACCTTTCTTTGTTGTTCTAGACCTGTATTAGTAAAAATGCTGGAGCTTTTCTCCTTGGGCCTTCGCTGAAAATGGACAATATTGTTCAGTCTGACCATCCTGGTAAACAAATATTAAATAAATAAAACTGCATCCTCAGAGGATCTGCATCAACTTGAGGTCCTGCCTATGATTTTCTTTTAAATGTACCACCACTGGAATTGTGAGTGCTCCAATTGCTCCATTATGTATATCCCTGATGTGCTCCAACATTCTGTTTCTCACTTGATGCATGATTTGTTTATATATATATATATATATATATACATATATATATACATATATATGTATATATATATATATATATATATAAAATCTATGTATTGTTTTAATCTGTTCATTCTGTGCCATAAACTCTGGCTTCATGATAGTAGTTCCTGCTATTTCTTTAAAATGCTGTTAGTACCAAAGATCAAAGAATCAGAAAAGTAAGTACGTAAGAAGCATTCCTTATACCAAATATCCAATCTGTTCTCACTTTCTATAGAATGGGCAATACGATCCCCTATACTCAAGCATTAAGATTATAAATTTTGCTGAGTCTTAATCTTATTTCTAGGAAACTTTGGGAGTGATTGTTTTACAGCCTCAACATAAGTCATAATGGTATGATTAGAGAAGGATCATGGTGGAAGTGTAGAAACTCACAAGGAAACCTTTTAGGAAAGAGGGAAATCTTCAGATTAATTAGGCATATACACATCTCTAAGATGGAATTATTAGTGTTGAGTATAAGTTCATTATCTGCTAAAAGGCTGGCAACAGAGGCCTTCCATCTAGTACAGTACTTGGGTATTTGGACAAGTAAGGTAAATGCAGCACTAAAAAGTGAGAGGACATCTCAAGCTTTAGTAGTTAAAGGGGAGGATTTTCCCAGCTTGATCCTCTGATGCTCACTAGCAGTGTTTGCTGGTGACTTCAAATGTGGGGGGGGGGGGTGGCTGCAAGAAGCAACCGAGTGAGTGGGGCCAACTGGAGTTGGTTGAGGCTTACAGCAGATCAGTGACTATTTCCTGTGAGCAAACAGATGAGGTCATTCACTGTCATCCATCGACTGTCTTAGTGTGTACACCTCAGTTGTCTGACTGCAATCACCAAGGCCAGCCTTGTGTGAAATGGAACCCTAAACAAATAACTCCATGCCCCCCCCATGTGCCATAGTTTTCCCTGCACCTCTCCATTGCCCCCCCCCCATTTTCTGCTCATACTAGCTCAGTACCATTTATATAGATTGTCTTTCTTTTTTGTATACTTTGTCTTAGTTTTTATTTTCCCTCCATGCTTTTAACCCACCCTAACCAGCTAATGCTGCACTGTAATAAGTGTGGAGAAAGTAACTGAATTAAGCTGGCAGTCATAGGGTTCTGCTTGCTGTGATGTGCATCTTAGAGCTTTTTCTTTTAAACCCTTTTTATCTAATGATGACCTGAACAAAAAAATCATGAATAAGAAAAGAAATTCAGTCTTATTTTACTTTCAAGGAAAACAAAATCGCATCTAAAGCATAATATTCAGATCTAACAAAATAATAGTTTCCAAATAGAGAAGACAAGTGTTTGCAAGGATATACAAATCATGTCTAGGAATAGTGGATGTCTTTCTACTTCCCTAAAAAAAACTAGTTACTTTGTGTGTACAACTCTGGTGTTAAATTGAGTTGAAAGTAAGAACACCAATGGCCAGAGGCATATATTTCACAGCTGAGGGCCTGAGAAAAGAAACCCACACAGAAGGAATAACATACAAAGTCTCAACCAGAGAACCAAGTGCTGTTAGATGGCAACACTTCTTGTTGCGGCATTATGCCAGTGATCAGGTGCCATCACACACATCCTATCCAGACGTTCACAGACAGACACTTTTGAGTACAATGCTGATGGTATACCATGATGGAATATGAAAAAATTATGGCCAACTTGCTTCTTTTACACACACACACACACACACACACATATATATATATATATATATATATATATATATATATATATATATATATGGATTCGTATCACTTCACTGACACCCATTTCACTGAGACCAAATCGCCTAAAGTTCATTTCACTGAAAGTTCATTTCACCTAAAACTCATTTCACTGACAAGTATTACTCTAAGACAAGTTAAAGGTATATGTCCTTTTCTTCACTGTAGTGCAATCCTGACGTTAGTATATGTAGTTGGGGGGGTGTGGGGGCACAGCCACCCACTTAATTTGTTTTTCTGTTGTCTGGTTTTGTTTTACATTATTTGGTAAAACCCAACTAAGTAGGGGGTTTACGCCCCCCACACCCCCAGTGTGGGGGGGTTTGTGTCCCCCACACCCCCTCACTATATATACTAACACCAGGATTGCACTACAGTGGGGAAAAGGACATATACCATTGACCTGCATTAGAGTACTACTTGTCAGTGAAATGAGTTTTACGTGAAATGAACTTTTGGTGATTTGGTCTCAGTGAAATGGGTATCAGTGAAATGGTCTTTCCAGTGAAGTGATACGAAGCCATATATATATATATATATATATATATATATATATATATATATAAAACAGCCCCTTTCCGACTTAGTCAAGCATTTTTAATCACAGACAATCCCCATACTATTCAGCTGCAGTCACTTTATTTTTGTAAGATATCTGATTCTGTTAAAAATAGACACAGTAAAGTATTCCAACTGGATTCATATAATGTGCACTACTACTTCATAGCCAGAATAGTGACTGTTTAATTTGAACAAATGCCAACAGTGACAGTCACTTTCATCCACAAGCAGCCCATGAAACCCCAATAAAAGCCAGCTTTATTGACTTTATAGACATCAGATGTCAGAATGTAATAAAATAAAAATAATAATTTGCCACAGTACATTATTTTACCCCCCCCCCCCACATGCATATACTCGGATGTGGCCATGAGTTGCACTGACTTGTATGACACTGATGAAATGAATGCATGAATACATACATAACTGCCACACAGCAATTTATCTTCATAGCTCCCTTTTGTCAGCATGAATCAAGAAAGCTAAAAAATAATGTTGGGCTAAGGACCAAAACCAAGGACAGCAACTGATTTCATATACTTGTTGCTAGAATAGCAGACTTTGCATTATTATCTGCATTTTTTGAAGGCTATGAAGTCTGAAACTCAAACTTCTGTCATCATCATTAAGTGATTGCAGTCCTCACTAATTTGCTAGAAGGGCCACACACTGTATGAGGAACAGACCAAATTATGAGACAAAAAAATGAGAGACATTTTGCAACATCAGGGACTTCAGTAATGCTCCTCCCTTCCTACATGCTAACAGTAGAAAACAATTTAAAAGAAAAAACACTTCCTCTCATGATCATGACTATGCACTTGTACAGTCATACTTTATTTCAGTTTAATTCTCAGGCCACCTCTGTCATAAAGACAGCCTGAAATTGATATGAAGGTCTCCTCATTGCCTCATATAGCAGCCTGGTAAGATGTTTGTTGACTGATGTTTCTGATGTCCTCAACAAGTGTGTGTATTGGTGGGATAATCATAATGCCAGAATGTTTTCAAAACAGCTCAGTGAGCAAAGTATGTCCTTTTTGTCTCAGATCTTGTTGGAACCCTGCACAAATGCATATCTCCAAGCACTTGCAAGGAAGTACATGGGAAACTCAACTTAGTTTTAATTTAAATATAATAATAGACTTTCTGGATCATTCTGGATCTAAATACCATTCTTTTAAATACGCAACCAATACCACAAACTACCACTTTTCACTGTGAACATCTAAGATGAGACGGAGAGGAGCTAGCAAAAGCAAATTTTAGTAAGGGCAGGTCACTCAAGAGCCCCAAAGTTTAAAGAGCAACACCCCTGTATTGTGCCTGTATGGAGAACACTAGGAAGGCAAATGTATTTAAATAACTTAAGGGGAGAGACTTTGCAAGATTATACTTTTGTGCTTACTGACAACAGTCAATAAAAGAAGAAAAGGAGAGAATTATGTTGTCAGCGTACCATAACTGGTGGACAGCAAGAGATATATTGGTTTTAAGAATATAACAAGAATAGGGTAGGGGAGTCGGGAAATTCTCAAACACTTAGATCTGTTGGTGAATGGCCTGGAACTGCCTTAAAGCAATCATAGCTCCTGAATTAACCTGACTCTTACTTCCCCTCACAAGAAAGATCAAGAGTCTTCACTGGTAGAGGTTTTAGTTGAATCTAGAACAGAAGTTGCTGTTACAAAAGGGGATAATTAGTAGGGCATATAAAATATTGCATGATAACTATAGGAGTTAAACAGTGAAGTTTAGAAAAGATTGGGAAGAGATAAGTAATTCACAAGGAAACAATGGGAGGACATATGTATGGTTCCCAAATATGCAACAAAGTCTAGAAGATTTAATATTTTTGCTTGGAAGTGTTTTTTTATACCCCAAGCAGACTGCAAAGCAGTTTTCCTTTGATATTAGGCAACTGTTAGAGGTGTGATGGAGAAGAAAGAAGCAACTGTGAACATATATTTTGGGAATGTAATGAGTTGGCAGACCTTAAAAATTCCCTACAGATTACTTTGTCAGAAATACTGGTGATCAAATGGGTGTAACTAAGGAATTTTTTTTTCAGCTGGGATGCAGGATTTGAATTGCCTAGACATAATATGGCCTTGTTAAGTTTAATTCTGGTGGCTGCCAACAAAATCAATTACTAGAAAATGGAAATCAAAGTCTAAACCAACTGTATTTGAACTAGTGAGTGAATATTGTAACAGAAGTAAAGGAAATGGAGTTGGGATCTTTAAAAAAGGGTGGGAGCAAATTACATTGAAAACTGTGGAAATTGTAGGAACAATACATGCAGAAGAATGTTGTGGAGGAGAAATGAGGTTTGAGGGAATGGAGAAACTGACCAACTTGTTTAATGCTAGATTGATTTTTTAGTATAGTAGGATACGTTGAAGGGGTGCACAGGGCCAACCTTATTTAGGGAAAAGTAGTTGCTGACTCACTTGGTTTTGCACATCATTTTAAAGAAGATATTGACAGAGGAGTACTCAGAGTGTCTACACCATGCTTCCAATTGCCACAGACAGTACTCTGATAATGTGGTGTAATAAATATTATGAGGGATCCTCTTACCAGTTATGAAGATAAGACTGTGTTCAGAAAAGTGGGGATTTCCTCTGGTCTGTTTGCTTGCCCTGTAAGTGCTCAGCTTTCTTATGTCTGCATGTTTATCCCACTCCATCATAAAAAAAAAAAAAAACAGAAAAGATTCATCTGGTTATAGCTCTGTCTTGGCCAACACAGATGTTTTCTCCCACCATTTTCTCCCGTTGTTTTTTTTTTTTTCTCCTGAGCATCTCTTGTCTAACATGAATTTTAGTGTATGTAAGTACTGTATTGGGCATAGTATTGTTCTTTAATCAGTAACTCTAGGAACTTTTCAATAGCGGCAGTCATGTTGGTTCCAAATTTGTTGTTGTAATCCTGTGTTTTACTGTGCATGATTCAATAATTTCTTTGCATTTAAGACTTCAGGTCCTCCAATGTTTCTATCCTCAGATGTGAATTATCAGATGGGCTGTCTCTTGCATGCTGCATTTCAGGTTTGAAAAACACTTCCCTTCTTTCAGGAGCTCTGCACAAAATGTGGACTGTAGGGATTTCTTCTTGTGGTCCTACTTCAGTCCTCTTATGTAGGTGTCTTATCTCAATCCCTATCAAAGACAGTTCAGTTCTGTGTCCTTAGCATTTACCCTCTTCAAGGATAAGTCACAGTTTTTTTAACCTTTGCAGCTCATTTCTTCAGAACATAAAGTACACACACCCTGGTTGCCTTTCTAGATAACTATAATCCTGAGTAGACTATTTTAGGCCCTCTGACAGGCCATTTTTTTCCCTTCCCTGCACTCTTACCTTGAGGGAGGTTCATTGATGCGGTTTACAGTCTAGAGAAAAACTTGTTCCTCTTTCCCCCACCCTAGCCATGACATCCTTTCACTGCATTTCTTTATCTTTTCTCCATTCAGTGACAATCTCAGAGACCTTAGTTTTCAAATTGGATGATGATTTATCTTTAAATTATTTTGTCTTGGAATGTTTAACCTTATCTTTATGGGGCATAATGTACTGTTTAATGTTTATTGCGTTATTATGACTGCTCCTCATCATTGCCTGTCCTCTTCATCATTGTCTGTGGCACCGGTCCTGTGTGCTACTGCTTTTTTGCTTTTTTTTTTTTTTTTTTTGCGAACCTGTTTTCTGTATGGCATTTTGATACTTTTGAAATGATTAGCTACCATCTGTTCCCCTTCCTTACAGGGTGTTATTTGCAGACTATCACTGTTTTTGTTGTAGGTTATTTTTATTTATTTTTAGTGGGGTTTTTTGGTATATATGGCCAATGATTCTTTGGCACAGTTACCACGCATCTTTTGGGATGAAAGTGTGGATTCCACCCAAAGGACTATGGAACAGTATATTTCCTATTCTAGATGTACCTGTGGAGGGTAATTTGGCAGCCAAGAGTGTGGAATCTGTGCAGTCCTGGGAAAGGTTGCTAAAAGAGTGAAGAAACTAAAGCTCTGGCAATCTTTTCCATTGTGTGGGTTGAGTGGAGATGGTGCAGGTTCCACCTGATGATTGTGGTACACTTGAGTCCCTGCAGAATTTGTTGCTGAAAGAAAACATGGTACATTTTAATATTTTAAGTTTAAAATAGTATTTAGACTTGGAAATAACACCACGAGGGCTGAGATTTATTAAATATCCTGCCACACCTTTTGATTTCTCAGACTCCACCGACAAGCATTTTGAAAGTAGGTGGATTGCTGCAGCACTTAGATGTGTGTCTGAATGTCTGCATATTCTTATACAGAGAGATGCGGTTAAGCAGCATAAGTTAAAGGATGATATTGCTGTTCCTTGTTCCACTCTCTCTAATCAATTAGGGGCTGTACGTTTTGAACAAGTCCTCTGTAGTTTTAATAACAAGTTGGAGGAAGCATCTAATGAAATAATAGAGGAAAATCAATAAATTGGAAAGAGATATCCGGGACTATAATGCTGGATAAGTATGTAAAAAACTGACCAATCAGGAATGTCAGGGAAGTACATTTCCTGTAAAAGAAACCCAAAAGCTAGCATTTCTTATGCATCTTCTGAAGTGATTAGTAGTATTGGGGAATCTGAAGGTGAAGAGAATGCATATCCTCCATTACCGACATCGCAACAACCTGGGTATTTAAGAAACAACATTCGGAGCTATGGCTACAGTGAGGACTATGGCAGAAAAAGAGGTCATTCAGAAGGCAATAAAGATGAACAATATGTTGGGTACGATAAAAAAATAACTCATTATCGATATTAAAAATGTTTCATCCTTGTTAAAGGAAGTTGCTGTTAGTAACTGTGATAATTTTATTGTGAATTTGCCTGTATTGCACTTAGTAATGCTGAGCTGTTTGTGTTGCAATGCGTTTTAAAATTTGTTCATACAGTATTGCCTAGAAAATATGTAATACAAATGGAATTGTTTCAGCAGTTGGTTAGGAAATTGCATCTGTTAGAATTTTTTAATGTTGAGAATAATTATCATTCCGATGTTTTTTTTTTTGGGAAGGGGAAAGTGATGAAGGGGACATTTTTTTTTTTTTTTTTGCAATTCTTCTCATGAGTGTTCTTATGATTTGAGTCATGTTAATGCATATTGTTTACTTGACACTTCTAAGGTTTCCTGTAAAAGTAAATTTATCCCCCCTTTATGCATGAAGGGGTACAACAGTTTTCCTCCATGATTAATTTTGACATGGATAATAGTTATCAGGAATTTTAAAAAAGAAAGGGGATAGTGTGTTTCAACTTAGCCGAACAAGAATGGAATG
Source organism: Protopterus annectens (assembly GCF_019279795.1). Classification (NCBI taxonomy): domain Eukaryota; kingdom Metazoa; phylum Chordata; order Ceratodontiformes; family Protopteridae; genus Protopterus; species Protopterus annectens. The sequence continues at coordinate 958,135,180 of NC_056747.1, forward strand.
CCCTGCAAGAATTTGACAGAAAGCAAGAATTAGTAATAAAATCATCAGATAAGGGCCATAAAATAGTGGTTTTACACTTTTCCCAATATTTGGGAATGTGTATGGATCATTTGGTTAATGAGTAAGTTTATAAAATTTCCAGTTTTTTAGAATATCAGCAGGCTAAGAAGAATTTTCAGGAAGTATTGGGGAGGGATTATTGGTTAGGTTATTTAACAAAACAAGATGCTGAAGTGAAATTTAATGTAGAAGTATGTGTTTTGGCCAGATTTTACTGTCTACCTAAAATTAATAAACGTTTAGTTTAATATCGGAGTGATATTACATTCATATTTGTAATGAAATTTGATTCATATATTAAAGATTCTTTTGATTTTTTTAGAAAAGATCAAGTCAGTAGTCTGGGGTGACAATTTTTATTGGGTAGTTATTGATGTAAAAAGTTTATATATCAACATTAAGTACTCTGTGCACCTAGATACTTTAAGGTTTTTCTTAGGAGATAGTCCTTTGGCTAATAATATAACAGATTTAGTATATTTTTGTTTAACTAATAATTTTTTTAATTTAATCAAGTTATCTATCAACAAGTCCAAGGGAGAGCAATGGGTGCTTCATTTGCCCCAATGTATGCAAATCTAGTTATGGGCTTATTTGAAATAGAATGTTTTTATCAGTTATATATTTTTTTAAGAATTATGTAGTTTTTTTATTATAGATTTATTGACTATTTAATTTTTTTGTGTAAGGGGTAAATCATTTGTTGAATTTTTTTTAAATGACTTACAAAATAATTGATCTGATATTGTTAATCCTCGTTTATTCCTTACGCATGGGTATCGGTTCCGAGCTCGGAACTGAGCTGGCCATTTTCCAAGCTCACGTCCGCTTCAAGCTCTCGAGCTAAACTCTTACCCACAATTCCCCTCTCCCTGTTACCCCAGATTTCGTTTGCCGTGTTGCCATCCGGTTGTGTCAAGGTACTTTTCTTGAGCTAAATACAGTGAATTGTTGTTTAATTGCTTTACAAATTACTCTTCTGTCAGAAAAGTTGATCTTTTATTGTCTCTTGCCCTATCGCATCTAGCATTCATAATTTCCTCAGGTTTTTTTCTGTCCTTTACTTACCCTTTTTACCGCAAGGTAATTTTCTCCTTACCATCATTGGTAATCCTTTTCCCTTTCTCTTTCATACCTTCGGGTACTCTCTTGTACCATTGTTGGTACTTTTACATTTGTTAATTTGGCAGATAAAAAGGGTAGTCCGGGTTTAAGCGGTGTTCTGATTGTCGACACAAACTGCCTACTTCTGATGCACACTCTTTATGTGTTTATTGTTTGGGAGCTTCCCATTTATCTGTTGAACCACTTTGTACTATTTGTGAGAATTTTTCTAATAGAACTTTGTTAGAAAGGAAAAATAAGCTGATACTGAAGCGACTTCTAAAATCTCCCTTTTCAGAGGCTATTTCTTGGTCAGAGGTCTCAACCCTTCCTAAAGCCCATAAGAAAATGGATGTTTCTACTAAGGCTAAATCCTTGCCTTCGTCCCCGGCTGGGGACGCTCACCAACCAAAATCTAAAAAGGCTAAAACTTCAGCTCCGGAGCTCTCTCAGTCAGCCCCAGTGCTTTTGTTGCCCAGACCTTTGGCTCCATTAGTGATTTCAGCTCCGTCCTCTTCTGCAGCCTTCTGCATATCAGCACCGAGGGGCTCCTCGGTTCAGGCCATTACCACTGTATCGGCACCGACCATTCAGTCGGCGCAGACCTTGACTGCGTTGGCTCTGAGATCTTCCTCAGAACCGAGGCCTTTATTGTTGACTCCAGTTTTGTCAGTTCCAGTTTCGGCACCGACATCCACTTCGGCACTGATCCCTGTGTTGGTGCAGACAATCACATCGGCAGCAATGACTTCTTCGGTGCAGACTACAGTAGTTCAGTCTTTCTCTGCACCGTTGTCCTCAGTGCGGTCAGATGAGATAGGCACCGAGTCTGCCTCTTTTGTGGACAGGCCTATTTCTCCCTCAGTCTCTATGAGGTCCACTAGAAGTCTTTCTGAACATGATGTGTTGGGTCTTGTGGACCAGGCATTCTTGGCCAGAGATATTCCACCCCCCAGGAACTATCCGTCCTTGGGAGGTGATCACCCATCTCCAAAGACACCTTCTTATTCTCCTCCTTCATTGCCTTTGAAGTCCATGGACATAGTACAGTCTTCCCCTTCTGTGGTTCCCTTTATGGATCTCACTAAGGAACCGCAGTTGCCTTCATGGCAGGAAAGTTTTGCTATGACCCAGGGTGTCAGCTGTGACACGCATAGCTTGCTGCTCCACAGCCATCCAGGGACTCCGAGTCGGCAGGTTGAGCCACTTAGGGGAGGAATGCCCCCTGTCCTAGACATACACTCCTGTCCTGGTGGACCAGCCTTCCGGCTGATGGAGAAGGCTTTCGCTGCTGCTGGCAGTACCAGACTGTCTATACCTCCACCCTCCTCTGGTACACTGATTTCACAAGTCGCACCTAGCGGACACTGGATGCAAGGGCCTCAGGACATATTCCCTCAGGAATCCCCTTTTCCGTTGTCTTCCCCAGCTTCTCCCACTGAGGAGGTCCACCAGAAAGGTTTGTGGAAGAAGAAGCACATGGACTCCACAGAGGAGACGCAGATTTCGATGAGGGGGAAGAATCCCCTCGGTCACCCTCTGAGGTATCCTTTGGTGATATCCTTGAAATCCTGAAACAGAGAGGTGACTGGCAGCCCTCTAATCGGACCCCTGAAGAATCTGTGTTCCTGCAGGCCTTTTGCGCCCGGCCCCCTACCTCCTGGGTTACTCTATCTGCTGATGAACTTGTCAAGTTCATCGTGCAGCATGCTTGGAAGGCCCCTGATACTGTTGAAGCTATTCCCCGGAGGCCAGATATGATCTTGTCCCCTCCTTCTTCAGATCCCCATTGGTTCAAAGGTCTTCCTGTAGATGCTTTGGTGGTGGCGGCCGCAACAAAAAAGGATCTGGCAGAAGTAGAAAGCCAGACTTTCCATCCGTCTAACAGAGTCCCGGGCCCTGGACAGATTAGGGAAGTGCACTTTTGCTTCAGCGACCTTTGCTATCAGGTCCCTGAATTATATGGCACATTTTACCAGGTTTCAAAGGGATCTGGTTTCTGAGCTCTCTGAAACCTTGGCTGGTGCAGTGTCTGATGAGGTCTGTGACAAAGTGGCCTCTCAGCTGGCCACCATTGAGTCTATATCTAACACATCAGAAGGAGCAGCTAGAGCAGCAGGTTCAGCTGCGGTCTTGAAACGACACGCCTGGATGCGCTTGTGCAACTTCGTGGAACCTTTTAAGTCTTCCTTTCTTAATGCCCCCATTGAGCCCTCCTCGTTGTTTGAGCCCAAAGTTAAAAGCACACTGGCCAGATGTGAACAAGATGGTAAGACCCTTTCTGCCGTAGGTGTCCATTATTCTTCCCTTCAATGTGCTTTCTCCCAAAACCAAAAGAGTGGGAAGATATGGTTCAAGAAATCTCAGGGTCCTTTCCGTGACACAGGCCGAGCTCTCCCCCAGAGGTAGAGGGGGAAACTCACAGGGAAGATGCTCCTTTTGGGGCAGAGGGGGACCGCGTAACCAGGGTTCCAGGGATTCTTTCCCTGGTCAGTCCTACCAGTGCTCCTGAAGAGCGGTCCAAATCCTTTCCTCTGGAGGTGGTTGGGGGACGTTTCTCCTTGTGCCCTTCTGCCTGGCTAACCATCACTACCGATTCTTGGGTACAAAGGATCATAACTAGAGGTTATCATATCCCCTTCGATCTTTGTCCTGTCCCTTCCAAAAATTTTCCCGACATTCCACCCAGTCAAAGGTAAAAAGCAGCACTAGAGATAGAAAAGCTGCTAAGAAAAAGAGTCATCCAACTAGTCCCTCCAGACCAGATAGGATCCGGATTCTACTCAAGACTGTTTTTGGTGCCAAAGAAAACCGGGGACTGGAGACCAATTTTGGATCTCAGTGTACTGAACAAGTTTGTGAGAGTACAAAAATTCCAGATGGTCATTATACAGTCTATCCTCCTGCTTTTGGAAAAAGACAATTGGATGTGCTCTATAGATCTTCAAGATGCGTATTACCACATAAAGGTGGACAGGCCATCAACAAGATTTCTGCACTTCCGTGCTGGAGCCAGTCACTACCAGTTCAGAGTGCTGCCCTTCAGACTCTCTACAGCCCCCAGAGTGTTCACAAAGTGAATGGCAGTTGTCACAGCTGACTTGCGACTTCAAGGATTCCAGGTGTTTCCATACCTAGACGACTGGTTCATTTCCACCCCCACCAGACATCTACTGGAAAAAGCCCTGTCATACTCTCTCTTCACTGCTCAAAGGCTAGGCATAACCATAAACTGGCAGAAATCCAATCTCACCCCATCTCAGTCGACAGAATTCATAGGGGTTATCTTGGACACAAAAAAATGTGGAGCTGCTATTCCAGAGCACAAAATTCTAAGGATAAAGCAACAACTAATTCCAATCCTTTCAAAGGAAAAATCCACGGCTCACTCGGTTCTACAGCTGTAGAGTTCCATGGCAGCCTCCATCACCATTGTTCCCCTGGCCAGGTTTCACATGAGGCTTCTACAATGGCTACTGCTCACCCAATGGTATCCTTTTCAGCATCCTCTTTTAGCAAGGAAAAATCCACGGCTCACTCAGTTCTACAGCTGTTGGGTTCCATGGCAGCCTCCATCACCATTGTTCCCCTGGCCAGGTTTCACATGAGGCTTCTACAATGGCTACTGCTCACCCAATGGTATCCTTTTCAGCATCCTCTTTTAGCAATGATTCGAATAACCCACAGGTGCAAACAGGATTTAAATTGGTGGATGACACACAATCTGTCACAATGGTCTCGCCCATTCTCCCCCCAGCAACCCAAAGCCACAGTGACCACGGACGCCTCCCTGAGGGGGTGGGGTGGGGCTGTGTCAGGGACAGACAGTCCAAGGCAATTGGTCCCAACTGGAGGCCCATCTGCATATAAATGTTCTAGAGCTGAGGGCGGTGCTTCTGGCATTGCAAGCATTCCATCCCCTTCTGCCGTCTGGGACAATTGCGATTCAATAAGACAACATGGCGGTGGTCTGGTACATCAACAAGCAAGGTGGAACCACATTTTACCCCCTTTGTCGAGAGGCCATGAGGATATGGCAATGGGCGATGGCTACCAATCGTTTTCTTCTAGCAACGCACATTCCCGGGAGTTCCAACATGATAGCAGACAGACTCAGCAGGTACATTCTTCAACCTCACGAGTGGTCCCTGAATCCCTTGATAGTGGCAGAGATCTTCCACCGCTGGGACCGTCCTTGCTGCAACCTCATTGCATCCCCGACCAACTACAAATGCAGAAACTACTTCGCCCTGATTTCCCCCTCTGGGACAGTCACCCAGGGACGCTCTAGTCTACGATTGGCCCTCTGGTCTTCTCCACGCATTTCTGCCCTTTCCTCTCATCCCTCAGTTTCTGAAGAAAGCCCAGCGGTTGAAGAGCAAGGTAATCCTCATAGCACCATATTGGCCACGACAGATTTGGTTCCCATTCCTTTGGCCTCACCTACTAGATCGACCATGGATTCTTCACCCAATCCCGGAGTTGATCTCACACCCACAGAACCTGATTCAACCCAACCTGAACAGCCTGAAGCTAATGGCTTGGCTACTCCAATTCCCTTGATTGCCAGGCAGAATGATCTTTCTTTAACAGTACGTGATATTCTCATTGCTTCTCATAAGTCTTCCACTAGAATTACTTATCTGAGCAAGTGGAAAAGATTTACCTGTTGGCTGAAAGATAAACAAGTAGACCCCTTTTCAGCACCAGTGTTGATAATACTAGACTATCTGGCCGACCTCTTTCAATCAGGTCTATTGGCCTCTACCATTAGATTTGATTTGGCTGCAATTTCTAATTTTCATGAGGGTGTCCAAGATTCCTCTCTTATGTCCCATAAATTGTGCAAGACCTTCATAAAAGGTGTGAATCATCTGAAGCCACCTTTTAGAGAACTTATTCAACCATGGGATTTAGCATTAGTTCTACAAGCTCTGACAATAGCACCTTCTGAACCAGCCTCTTGCGACCTCAAGTATTTGTCATGGAAAACCTTGTTTTTGGTCACTATTACTTCTGTCAGACGTATTTCTGAACTTCAAGCTTTAGGTATCAAGACTCCATACTTGATTTTTCATAGAGATAGAGTGTCTCTGAGAACTAATGTGTCATTTCTGCCCAAAGTGATCTCTGAAATTTCCATTAATCAAGCCATTGAATTGCCAGTTTTCTTTCCCAACCATTCAAACAGAGGAGAGTATTGCCTACATACCCTAGATATACACAGGCAAATCCGTTTTTACCCTACATACCCTAGATATACACAGACAAATCCGTTTTTATTTAAACAGGACTAAACCCTTTTGTAAATCTGACCAGTTATTTTTGGCCTTTTCTGGATGTAGATTAGGATCGGCCATTGCTAAGGCCACATTAGCTAGATGGTTGAAGGACTCTGTGACTTTTATTTGCACACAACGTAATATCTCGTTGCCTACTACCATGAAAGCTCATTCAACAAGGTCGGTGGCAACTTCTGCTGCCTTCCATGGCAGAGCTTCTTTACATGACATCTGTGCACCTGCAACTTGGGCTACGCCTTATACCTTCATCAATCATTGCAAATTGGATTTGGCTTCCAGGGGAAGAGCATCTTTTGGTTCTATGGTGCTCAGGAATGTCCTTCCATGAGAGCCTCCCAGGAATAGAGGTAGCTGGGGACTCTGTCCCATGCGTAAGGAATGAACGAGGATTAACAATATCAGATAAAGAAGTTATGTCTTACCATAACTTTCCATCTGTATTGTTGATTCTCGTTCAGTCATTACGACCCTCTCTCCTTCCCCCTCCTGTGGTTTTTAGTGGATCTCATCATCCAGTTCTCGTAGGTTATTTGACCAGAGGTAGCCTCTACCTTCTTTAACTTGCAAACTCAATCTGAGGTAACAGGGAGAAGGGAATTGTGTGTAAGAGTTTAGCTCGAGAGTTTGAAGCTGACGCAAGCTTGGAAAATGGCCGGCTTGGTTCCGAGCTCGGGACCGAGCTTGGAAAATGGCCGGCTTGGTTCCGAGCTCGGGACCGATACCCATGCGTAATGACTGAACGAGGATCAACAATACAGATGGAACGTTATGGTAAGACATTACTTCTTTTTTTGGTTTGGGGTTTGATGGCCTACAAAGTGGTAAGATAGTTACTTTTTTGGATTTAGTGCTGGAAGGTCATAATAGTGGTTATATAAGCACTAGAATTCATAGAAAGTTTGAGGATGCAGACATTTTTAGATAGTAGAAGCAGTCATCCTCCACATGTGCTGAATGGCACTACCTTATAGGGAAATTTTAAGAGTGAGTAGGTTGTGTAGTGATGTGTAAGTTATGAAACAGGAAGCTATTCATACTTGTATTTTGTTTAAACAAAGAGGTTATAGTGAGGAACTTATTGTATATGCTCTTGAAAAATTGTTTCAGTTGGAGCAGTGGAATGGGAAGTATAATAGTAATGGGGTTAGGTATAATGTCAATAGTTTGGATAGGTATGAGTCAAGGAGGGAAAGAGAGTTTATTTTGTTACTGTTTTTAATGTTTTAACTCACGAAGCGGTAACAATTATTAAATATTATTGGCCATTTCTTTGGAGGGGTAAGAGTAATGTTACGAATTTATGGAGAATCCCTTTAATATCTTTTAAGAAGGGTCATAGTATGAAGGATATAGTAGTTCACAGTAGCTCTGTCTACCGAAAGAGGGTTTAGCCAAGAGATAAGAAGTCTAGGTACAAATACTTGTGGAGTCTGCTCAATTTGTCAATATGTAGTTAAGTCCCTTGATAGGATTAATGGTGTTAGGTATAACCTTACAGCACAATATACTTGTAGTACAGAAGGGGTGGTATATGTTTTAAAATGCTCCTGCAGTCTTTTTTTATATAGGGGAAACTATAAGATCCTTTAAAATATGATTGCAGGAGCATAAACGAGACATCAAGAAAAATAAATGTGAAAATCCTGTGGCAGCCCATTATAATAGTGTACATGTGGAAATTTTTGTTGTTTTGAAGGGGTGCATATTAGAACATGTACAGCTGAGAATGTTTCTCTGCTAAAAAATAAATTATTGTTTAAAGAGACTTTTATTTTAAAGTATGGCACCCTGACACCAACTGGTTTAAACAGGGAATGCACTTGGAATGTGCACTTCATCACATATCGCCTACTCGGGGGCGATCTCTGCCTAACATACAAAGCTATGTCAAACCCAGAGCTGTTGGACATGCTCCACTTAAAGAAATTCCAATCCTTCCAAGCTACATGCTCTAGGGACCTTAACCTTGTCACCACAATAAACAGAACATGCTGGAGGGATAGATTCCTGTCCCAGAGACTTCCCATACTCTGGAACAGACTACCTATCTATGTCAAACAGAGCTCCTCATTAGCACTCTTCAAGAAAAATCTTGATGATTGGATGGGAAATGGGAAATTCACCCCGGGGATCACTTCTGTGGCTCTGCTCGACAGTGGCACAGGAAAATAATTTTCTTGGGTGGCAAAAGCCAGGGTACATTTTTTGGCTAGGCTTGTATGGGCCCTAGGGCCGATAGCCTAGTACCTACCTATGAACCTATGGAAGGCTCTTCTGTAATTCAGTGTTTTTATTGGATAATTGCTTTATAAATGTTAATTTGATTTTATTATTTAGTGGTGTGTGTTTTTGTACTTGTTTACTTCCAGAAGGCTGTTTAAGCCGAGGCGCTAAAGGTGTTTGTTTTTCTCCTGACAAATTTTCTATATTCTTTTATTTGGACTGCTCTGCCTTATTATCACCAGTTTTGTTGTAGATTATTGTTATTTGCAGACTTCCCTGTTTCTTTTCCTTTGGAAATAGTTTTGTCCTTCTACATCTTCTTTTCTCTGGTTAGATTATTTATTTTGCTTCTGGTTTGAAGTTATTATACTTCATTGTAACCTATACTCTGCCTTTCTACATTTATTTTGTAGGATAGGAAATGTTTTCCTTTTTATCTTATTCAAAGTTTGAGACTGGATAATGTGATCCCTTAATCCAAAAAAGAAAAAAACCTCCCCGCATATATATATATATATATATATATATATATATATATATATATATATATATATTAAGTCTGAATGTGTTGTACCTTGGAGTAAAGGTAGTTCTCTAAGTTACAGAAGTTTCAGTCTTTGTACATATTTCCCGATAAACACACAGATGTTCTTCATCTCACATTGCTGCAGTCATAACCTGTGGGTAGTCCGCTGTCCTCGGTCGGCCCGAATACCAAAGTGTTAGGCTGGCGTCGGTCATAGTCGCTCTGATCTGACGTCAGTACGCAGTGGTACTAAAGCGCATGACCGACGCCATATCCTCAGTCTTTCTTGCCGCATGGTCCGAAGCAGAAGCAGCGTTTGCAAGTGCCGTTCGGCGTCCTGAAATTTTCGTATTCTGAGTTTCAGACCGAAGACCAAGTTGGGCTAAGTACCCCGTTGGGGAATATTTTTGTCTTTTCTTGCCTCAGTTAAATCCGGATGTCAGAAAAAGTTAATAATTGTATTTCTTGTGGGAAACAGATACCTCATAGGGACTACCACTCTCTCTGTATTCCTTGCTTGGGGCCTGAGCACGACGTAGTCGGGTGTCGCTTTGCTAGATTTAATGGCGCACCATTAAACGCAGGTTAGATTGTGCTAGACTTGTTTTGGTAGCGGTGCAACTACAACATGCCGTCGGATCCTCCGACGCCCGCTACCGCTAAGAAGCGAAAAGAGAAATCGTTAAAGTCTAAGCAGGATGAGTCGTCCGTTGCGGACGCCGGTTCTTTGGAAACTACGGTGGAATCTGTGGATCCAGCCGAGGTTTCAGCTGAGTCTCAGGGGGAGCCTTTAATATTGCAGGAATTGGCCTCTCAGGAGTCAGGTCAGGCCAAGGGGGCCTCTCAAGTTTCTGTAGTCTCTTCTTTACATGAGGTTGTTAGGCCTTCTACTTCTGTCACTAAAGCACCTTCTAAAGCTAGGCCTGGTCTTTCTGGCACAGGTGTCAGCCCTAGTTCTGCAGGCTCTGTTCCTAAAAAACATATGCTGAAAATGGCAGAGGATTTGATTACTTTAATCAGAGGTTCTATGCCCCCTCCAGATAAGAGGCCTAGGGTAGAGACAGAGGTGGAGGGTTTGGAGCATTCCTCAGATTACTCTGATGAGTCTTCAGCTGAGGACATTCAGGATTTTCCTCCCCATTCTGATTCGGATGCAGAGGACTCCTGTCCTTCTGCTTCTCCTCCAGAGGATTTTTCTTTTTCTGAAACCCTGCATTCAATGAGGGAGCATTTTAAGTGGGAAGGTCAGGATTTCTCTGATTCTCGTAAGAGGCTTAGGGAATTTTTGTTTTTACCACAGCATAGGCCCTTGGCCATTCCCCCTGTTTTGGATGTTGTTCAGGATGTTTTTTCTGAGGCTTCCCTTAATCCTGATTCTTTACCTCCGGCCCTGTCAAGCCAGACAGGTATTACAGAGTTCCAGAGGCTCATAAATATTTATATAAGAGTCCTAGAGCTGACCCAGAAACTATTAGCCAGGGACCTAAGGGTGTCAGGGCTTCTGTAGTAAAGAATCCAGTTCCTCTGGATAAAGATTCTAGAGCTTTGGATAGGTGGGGTAAAAAAGTGTATACCTCCTCCACACTAGCTATGAGGGCTTTGAATTGCCAGTTTCATATGCTGAAGTACCAGAATTTTCTGTTAAGTCAGTTGAAATCTAAGGTAGATGCTTTAGCTGAGGGTATAGAGTGTAAGGAATTGCAGGATTTAGTTCATGCCTCTGATCAGGTAGGTAAGCATTCCTTGCAGTGTGGCTTTGATGCTCTTCAGGCTTCTTCCAGGGGGCTGCCACTGGTTCAGTTATTCGTAGGCACGCCTGGCTTAAGGAACAGAATTTGTCAGAGCACGTTAAAGCTCGAATTTTGGATGCTCCCCTCCAATCTGAAGTTCTTTTTGATTCTCCTGTGGAGTCAGTTTTGAAGAAGATGGAAGACAAAGCTAAGTCCATGAAAACAGTTAAGGAATTTTTACAAGTGCAGCCCCCTAAGTTTAGCAGAAATTGGCCTGCAAAAGGATGGGCATATCCTTCTTCCGATTACCAGTCCAAGGGCAGATCTAGACGTGGTAGGGGCAGAGCTCATGCTCAGGGTTCTTTCAGACCTAGGACGTGGAGTTCTCCTGCACAATCTTCTGGTGAGGGCAGGGGTCAGCCTTTTCGTAAACAGACCCAATGACCTGTATCTCCAGCTGCCAGATTCTTCCTGTCTGGCAGCTCCTCTAGGAGGAAAGTTGGCACTGTTCAAGCAAAATTGGCTTTTGGTCACCCAGGACAAATGGGTGTTGGACATTATAGATCGGGGCTACAAGTTTTATTTTCACACCTTGCCTCCTTTCAAAGGCATGCTGGACGTACCTCCTCAGCAAAGGCTGGAGGCTCACAAACAGATTTCTTTACTTTTAAAAATGGGGGCTATTCAGGTGGTACCTCCGTCAGAAGTAGGCCTAGGATTTTATTCTCGCCTGTTCCTTGTGCCAAAGAAGGGGAACACTTGGAGGCCAATTCTGGATTTGTCTATTCTCAACACATACCTAGACATCCCAAAATTCAAGATGTTAACTTTACAGCAACTTCTGCCTCTGCTAGGCAAAGATCACTGGATGGTAACTCTGGATCTCAAAGAGGCTTATCTGCACATTCCTATCAGGCCCAGTTGCAGGAGATTCCTGCGTTTTCGGGCTGGTACTTTTCATTATCAGTTCTCTGCATTGCCCTTTGGCTTATCTACTGCGCCCAGGGTGTTCACAAAGGTCCTGGCTCCTGTGATAGCCTTCTTAAGACTAAGAGGAATACAAATTTATCCTTATCTGGATGATTGCCTGATTCTTGCTCAAGACAAAGTCACGTTACTTCAGCATCTACAGTATGTAATGGCAGTGTTAAGGTGCCTAGGGTATTCTGTGAACGAAACAAAGTCCAGTCTAGTACCCTCTCAGGACTTGTGCTTTCTGGGTGTGAGACTGAATACAGCCTCTCAGATGGCTTTTCTGACCCCGGACAAACAAAGAAATCTTCCCCTATACTTTCAGCAATTATCCCTTCTGTCTAGGCTGACTGCAAGGACAGTCCTTCAAGCCTTGGGGTTCATGGCATCTTGTATTCTGGTACTTCCCAATGCCAAACTACATATGAGGAAGCTACAATGGTATCTCAAAAGCGTATGGACTCAACACTGCCACGATTTGGACACTGTCATTCAGATAATACCTTGCATCCAAAGGAGTTTTGTGGTGGGCTCAGGAATGTCACCTAAACAAGGGACTCTCTGTGACCCGACCAGAGGCGAGTCAGATCCTAACGACAGATGCCTCGGACATGGCTTGGGGAGCACATTTCAATGGGAGATGGGTTCAAGACACGTGACCTCCCAGACTACAGCATTTGCATATCAACATGAAGGAGATGTTAGCAGTCCAATTTGCTCTGATGGCTTTCAAGGATCTACTTCAACCAGGACAGGTGTTGATTCAAACAGACAACACAACAGTCATGTGGTACATCAACAAGCAGGGGGGAACCCATTCGTACCCTCTTTGCAGACAAGCTATGATTTTGTGGGAGACTGCTCTGAGTTTGCACCTCACTCTTCAAGCAAGGTTTCTGCCAGGAGCACAGAACTCCTTAGCAGATATTTTGAGCAGGCAACTGGTGGACCCCACGAGTGGAAATTGGATCCTCATGTATTTCAACAGTTGACAGTGGCTTGGGAACTCCAGACATAGATCTGTTCGTCCCACAAAATTTCCAACTGCCAAAATATTGCACAAAGATGTTTCACCCAGAAGCTTGGAAAGTGGATGCTCTATCTTTCAGTTGGAACAACCTTCACGTCTATGCCTTTCCTCCTCTGCCTCTCCTTCCCAAGGTGCTCTTGAAGGCCAGACAGGACAAGCCTTGCATGATCCTTATAGCTCCAGATTGGCCACGTCAGCACTGGTACCCCTTGCTGAGGAGTTTAGTTCGGGAGCCTCCTTGGCCTTTGCCAACAATTCCAAACCTTTTGTCTCAAGAAAACAATCATTTCCTCAATGTCAGGATACAGTTCCTGCATCTGACAGCCTGGCATATTCTGTTTTAGACCCTGGGGGGGTCGCAGCTTCCTCAACAAGTTTTAAATGTCATTTTGGAAGCCAGGCGGCCTAGTACAAGGAAAGTTTATGCTGATAAATGGAGGAGATTTTTTCTTTGGAGCACAGCAAAGAGCTTTGATGTTTCACGTCCTAATTTGAGTGTTACACTACAGTACCTTACAGACTTACTAGACAAGGGTTTGTCTTTCTCCTCCATGAAAGTTCATGCTGCAGCTATTTCTGCTCACTATGACTGTGATCCACCATTATTTTCTCACCCTTTGTTTAAGCAATTTCTTAGAGGGGCAAATAACATAAGACCCCCACGTAGAGCTCCTGCTCCTTCCTGGGATCTCAATTTTGTGTTGGAAAAACTGACTTTACCTCCTTTTGAACCTGCAGCTACATCTGAGTTGAAGTTTTTGTCTTGGAAGACTGCTTTTTTGTTGGCCATTACATCTGCTAGGAGGGTATCTGAATTACAGGCTCTAATGGCAGTGGAACCCTTCCTAATATTTCATAAGGATAGGGTATCCTTGCGTACTAACCCTTCTTTTATGCCTAAAGTTGTTTCTGATGTGGCCTTGAACCAATCTATTCATTTGCCTACTTTTTATGCTGATCCCCAAAATAAAGGGAAAAATTTTGCACACTTTGGATATTCACAGGCAGTTACGTTATTATTTGAGCAGAACTAAAGGGTTCAGGCAGTCTCAACAGTTATTCATTTCTTTTGCCTTGGGTTCACAAGGAAAACCTGTTTCAAAGCAAACTATTTCTAAGTGGATTAGCCATTGTATTGCTTTTTGTTATTCTCATCATGGAAAGGAGGTTCCGGCTGGGATTAGACCTCATTCCACTAGGGCTACTGCCACTTCTACTGCTTTTTTGAGAGGGAGTAGCTACTAAGGATATTTTGGAGGCAGCTACTTGGAGTTCAGTGCACACTTTTACTAAACATTACCATCTCCCTCTTTATTCCAAGTCTAGGGCTGGGTTTGCCACTGCAGTTTTACAGGGCATGTTAGCAGCTCCTAGTGCTTTTTTATTTTGCCAACCTCCCTTACCTTTGCTTTGGGATTCTACCCACAGGTTATGACTGCAGCAATGTGAGACGAAGAACGTAGTACAGTTTTGTACCTACTATAAATGTAGATGTTCGAGGATCCACATTGCTGCCGTCCAATTTACCCTCCCTCCTTCCCCTCTGTAGTTTAGGGTTGCTGTGTTGTTTTTGGGATAATTATTTTGTCTGTATTTGGTGGTTGGGTATTTTCTATTTTTGGCTATGGCCTCTTTTTTTGGGGCCTTCTGACATCTGGGGCAAGAAAGACTGAGGATATGGTGTCGGTCATGCGCTTTAGTACCACTGCGTACTGACGTCAGATCAGAGCGACTATGACCGACGCCAGCCTAACACTTTGGTATTCGGGCCGACCGAGGACAGCAGACTACCCACAGGTTATGACTGCAGCAATGTGGATCCACGAACATCTACATTTATGGTAGGTACAAAACTGTACTTTCTTTTTTTCTGAGGATCATATTTTTATTTTACTTGAAGTTATGATAGGAACATACTTTCCTTGATGTCCGTTAACCTTTGTAATTATCGAGTTTAAGGTGCAGGTATTTTTTGTACTTATTTCATTTCTTTTTATTCTTCCTTTGCTTTATACCATTGTCCTGTCTAGCTCTGAGTTTTTGTCACCAAGGAGCCTTATTTGAAGACTTTTAGGTCAAGATACAACTTTTGTCTTTCTGTTTACATTTAGGTGATCCTCATTTTTGGGTTACCATCTCTAGTGTGGCTGTGTCCTGTCAGTTTGTGGGATAGCGTATGGAATAGGTCTGTTACTTTGTCAGCTAGGTAGTTGGTTGTTGTAGTGTGATCTTCTGAGGCTTGGTAGAGTATGGAACCCCCCTTTTAATGAAGCCAATTATCCCTTAAAAAAACAATTTCAATTGAATTTTTGCTCTATCTTTGGGAATAGGATAAAAGCTTTTTATACAACCTAGCCTGGCCAAAATAACAGAATTCAGCATATAAACTTTCTTTTGGAAGGATAAAGAAAAAGCTTTCTACGTATTAAACCCAGTTTTAATCTTATTTAAAAGTTCATCCCATTGTTCATAGTAAACAGAACTGCAAAAGGCAAAGCCTATTATTTTTATAATCTTATTCTGAAAAATAATGCTTTGAAAAGGGGAAGCAAACCCATATCCCTTACATTTTTGAATGTTAAATTGTAAGCCCACAGTATGTAGCTTCTGTTTTAAACCCATAAAAAAAAAAAAAATAAATAAAAAATATCTATACCGGAAAATTTCACAGTCCACTATACAAGTCATTTAAATAAGTATTTAGGAATCAAAATAGAATTAGCAAGAATAACTTTAGACAAGTATTTAGGAATCAAAACAGAAGTAGCAAGAGTAAGTGACATATTTGTGAGGTAATACACATTCTCACAGTACAGCATTTATGACTAAACTAAATAGCCAACCACTTAGTGGTCAACCTTGTTTAACACTTCTTAGAACTGTGAATTGCTTTCCTTAAGTTTCCATTAATCAGAGGCCTAGTCCACAAATTACGTAGATACCCTTCAAAACTTTTCAAGATGAGCAACAGGCTTTGGAAATATCACATGCCAGAATTAACCCACTTCCAGTCTGAATTTCATTAATCATTTCTTGTAAGAGAATGAATCTTTAATATTTTCCTGGGATCCCAAAAATCCAGTTATAGAATAATTTGATAGTAACCTTAGTTAATCTTTGCTGCACAATCTTCCAAAGTATTTTCTTATCAGTGTTATTGAGCGTTAGGGGTCTCCAGTTGGCTAAATTTAATCTAACCCCTTTTTATATGTGAATTGTAAAACCTATCACAAGCAGCAAAGTATTTAATACATTAGTAGGAAAATTGTTTAAAAAAGTTTTTTTTTTCTTTTTACAAAATAATAACATGTCAGTATAGAATGAAAAGGGCATACTGTCTATACCTGAAAACATATTTTTAACAGTTTTAAAACCCTATTTAATTCATCCAAGGATATAGGCCATTCCAGAAACTCTTTATCAGTTACACTTAGTTGTGATTCTTCCCATACTTTTGTGCAGGTATTTTTTAAGCATACATATGTGATATATCATTTTTAAAATATTCCATTATAGTGTCTTGAATAACAAAAAGCATGCCGTCAGAGCCCTGTAAGACTCCCATATAAGTAGACTCATATTTTGTAGTGTTTCCTAAAAGTCAGGAATATTCCTTGTCCCTTGAACATATTTTTGTGTATCAAAGAACAATTCTTTTCTTCGGTAATGCCTTACAACCATTTAAGAAAAACTGCATAGTATGTAAATTTTTACATTGTGCAGCAGATTTGTAATCCCTTAAAGAATTACCATACAGTTTTTTTTATAATTAATCCAGATATTTTTTTCTCCAAGGCACAATGTAAAGTTTTACATTTTTGTTTTAAAAAGAAGCCAACATTCAGAGAAAGGCTTATATCTGCCAAAGTCAAATGTTGTTGTCAAAATTTACATTCTCTCATTTTCATTGAGTTGTGTCTTGAATTCTCCCATTTTTTAATACTAGTACCTAATACAACTTGTTTATTAAATCCTCAAAAGACACAGAATTCTTTATTGTCAAAATATTAAAAGAAAGTTTATTTTCACATAATGACCAAGTATCTATATAAGCATTCAGTCTCAGCAGCAAAAGATCCCCTCTCATAAGTGTGTCCTGCACTAGGCCCTAGTTTAAGTTTCCCTTTCTGTAAAATCTCCCAAAAACATTTAACATCATTATTAACCTTTCCAGTACATTTTCTTAATTGACAGTTTAGATTGCCAACAATGATAATAGGCAAATAGACTAGAACACATGCCTGCAAGGACCTACAGAAATGTTCACACTGGTTTTAACAGTAGGAGCATATATAAAAATAAGAGGAAATTCACCAAAAGAACAGCAAATGTCACATACAACAAAATGTCCTGGGAGGGGGGAGAGTTTCTGTGACAGCCAATAATTTATTTTTTTTTAAATGTAATATTGCAGTGCCACAGCATGGGTCTTTCCCAAAAGGCCAGTAAACATTATCACCCAAGAACTGATACTTGTCACTGTTGTATTTCAGTTAATAATCTCACAACAAGCAAGTTATATCTGTATGAAGAAGTTTACACTTTTCTAAGACTACCAAATGCCTGTTTTCATTTATAAGGCTGTTAACACTGAGACAACATACTTGTATATTATCCCTTTCATTTTTTTGAAATATGTTTTGTTCTGCATTTTAACTTGTGTTTTCTAATCTGTTCCCCAGTAGTATTAACAGCGTCAGTGTTACCATTACTGGCTTTTTCTTCAATACATTTACTATTACCAGGACTATGTTTTATATTTTTAGCTTCAACACCCGCAACATTATGAGTAGGAAATTCATGAATATCACTTTCACAGCTAATAGTTGCCTCACAGCAAGAGGCTCTCCTGTTTGATTCTTGGCTGGAGTGCCTTCTCTGTGGAGTCTGCATGTCCTCCCTGTGGTCGAGTGGTGTTCGAAAGACATGCGTGAATGGGCGTGCCTTCGCTGAAGGTTGGGTGTCGGGCTGGCAACTCGGCACCATAAAAATGTATTGCCAATCATTAGCAGAATGGAGTTCCGCTGTGGCAACCCCTAATCGGGAAAAGCCAAAAAGACAAACAACAACTTTCACAGCTAATAGTACTTCATTTACAAATTCCTTCTCAGATGGGGGAATCTCAGGTGGTGTAAAAGTAGTAGTGGGCAAGTTTGGTTTATCAGGGTCTTGAACCTGAGGACAGTTGAAGCAGAAATAGTTCCTTTACATTTCCTACAAAATGTAATACAATTCTGGGAACTATGGCCTACTTCTCTGCATTGCCCAGTTTTGAATTAAGTGATCTGAAGAGCCACAAAAAACATGTTTTAGGTTGCCCCACATAATGCACATACGTTTTTGACCAGTGCATGTTAACAATTGAAGGAATATGAACAGTTTTCCTGAGATATTTTTAAAGTGATCCTTAACTCTCATGCACCAGTCCAAATGTTTTTGTCATGTTTCTATCAGAATGGCAAAGAGAAGAAAATAATGTCTTAACTTGTCTAGCTTGAATGTCAACTGTACAAATCTGTACTACAGCATGATGTTTTGGTTGAATATTCATACCATCAAAGGTATACTTAGCCCACAGGAAACAGTTTTTTTAAGTCACATTTCAAAAGAAAAGTCTCAGCAAGTGCAAAAGTTACATCACAGGCTCTTTTTCTGCATGTATAAAAGCTCTTAATTTGCTGACCTGAAATTGATGAAGTTCGTCCAACAGGTAACCTTCTAGCCTAATAATTAAAGTTTGTAGTAGATGAAGCTGTTTTCCAAACCACATTTGTATTGGTTACAGTGTTTTCTTTCCATAAATCCCAAACATCAGTTGCTTTATGCATCTCAGAGTAACAAAGTGTGAGCATGCTCAATGCTTTCTAACCTCTGATCTGATTGCATAATATTCTGTTCACCTTCCAAATTACAGCAGTACATTATATCTCCCCAGTAAGCAGCTGCAGCTGTGCTAGGTTCATTTTCATTGCTCATTGTCAGCAGTTTTTCATCTGGTAAGCCACCATTGTCCAAAACCGTTATTATAACACCATCTCTCTCAGAAACATTTGAGTGCAACTCCATCTTTTCCAAGTGTGCGCTGTGACTACCCTATGGCCTATCACAGTAAGGGAGAAGGGGAAGTTCCTGATGATCTGGCCAAATTTCCCCTAGTAGTATAAATACCATCTCAGGTCACTGCTGAAAAGAGGTCACTAGCCTAGTGGGACTAAGCTGGTCAACAGTGGCTAAATAAATAAATTAAAAAAACAAACTGTTTTTCCCTTACAGGAAATCTTGTCTTTATTTCTTTGTACATGTATAAATATAGAGCAAATAGAAAATGTAATATATTGCTTTTTCAACTTTTGTTAATACTGTGTATTGCTACTTTTAAGTCAAAGCTTTGTTAAGTCTACCTTATAACTGCCTGTCTTGCTGTGGCTGAAATGGGACGATCAGTTCACTACCCAATTAATGAACATATGTAAATAAATGTAAAATAAAATAAAACGAATAAATAAGAAAGATCCCAGGAAGCAGTATGGCTTTAAACTGATGGAAATTATGAAAGCTGTTTTTCAAGGTATGCTGCCAGGAGCTGCCAATCCTATCCCCCAACTGGTTCACAGCTTGGTATTTGACCCTTGCATGATGAATTAAGATCAGGACATACACTGATGCAACAGAGCACAGTTGCACAAGACTGTTCCACAACAGTAGACATCAATATCCTTTTCCTGGCCACAGCACCTTCTCCCAAATCTGTTTATCTTCTTTTCTTTATTTTTGTCTTTTTAATGTGATATAGCAAATGGCTGAATTCTGTTTGGGATGATTAAAAGCAGGAGATCTCCCTGTGATGAGAGTTGATGCCATAATTGCCACAGCTCGCTCTCACCTACTTTCAACACTTCTGTATGCATCCACCCTACTCTCTAATCTAAACAAGACTGTACTTAACAAACTCTCAACTTGCTATAATCACATTGCCAGGTATGCCACTGGCCTGCCTTTTAGGACACATCATTGCATCAATCTTAACCAGCCTGGGTGGCTTGAACTACCCAGTCTAATCCAATATAATCTACTGATTATGGCTTATAAAATCCTTTATAATCTGGATAATACGCCGGCACTTAAAAATCTTATCACCCCCTATAACAATCTGCAACTGCTTCGATCCTCTAACAGACTACTAATTCAGACAATCAAAATTAACAATGCAGCCGGTGATTCCCTCTTTGCAAACTCTGTAGGCAGAGCCTGGAACTCACTTCCAGCTGATATTTCTTTGCTGTCCTCCCTTGGTCAGTTTAAAACTAGACTTAAACAACATCTGGTATTAAACTGGCTATGCCACTGCAACAAGCCTGGCTAACTCTCATCAAGAATGTGTAAAATCTATTAATCAGCTTACTGTTGAATGTACCCCTGACTTTCACCATGGAATAACTCTAACCTGTGGAACTTGTGTATTTATGTTTGCTTATGTAATCTTCGTCAGTATCATATTTGTCATATGTTTTCATTGTTTTATTGTATCTGCTTACCTTGGAGCTTTTCTGCCCTGTCCTCCGCTGAAAATGGACATGAATTCAGTCAGACTATCTTGGTCAACAAATGTAAAATAAAAAATAAAATAAATAAATGTGCATATTTTTGTTTGTTTATGCAGATAGTAGACACAGCTTTTCCACACAATGAAGTTGCATTAGTTGTTGCCTAGTGAATTGAGCATATTTGCATCTTGAAGAGAGGAAGGTCTAATGCCACTAAAACTAGATGCATTGTGTTTGTACAAGGACAGAGGTTGCTGTTAATTTAATGATTATAAAATTATTTTCATGAAACTTTTTGCTAGCCACAGTTTGGACGGAATACACAGTATGCTTGAATTTTTTTACCATTTGACTGTAAATGTCTATAGTGGACATAGCTCCAAAAACTGATTTCCGTGCTCCATGTTTCATGTATTTAATCAGACATTCTAATTAGTGGCCAGTGCTGGGAGCTCATGCAGGAAAGAGTTTAGATGATTATTGCTCAGAGGATTCTGACTGGAGATGCCATTACAGACTTGCAAATACCAATATGTGAAAACTGATACCAAGAGAAAGATGTATCTGCTGTTATGGTGAATGACTTACACAACTGTACTATACATATGTTTGCTTTATTTCTGACAGGTCCATATTGTGGAACTTCAGATCCTCATTATGAGGTGATTGTAGAGCTAAAGGGAATCCGTAATTTATCAGAAGATCAGCGCTACAAGGTAAAACTGGACAAGGTTGTCTCTTGTTTAGTTCCTCCAGATGGTCATTGTTATTATGAACTTAGTCAAAGGTCATGAGTATGACAGTTTTTTGTTTTTTTACTAGCTGGTCTTGATTTTCTGTTGCCTTTCTGTTCTTTGAATTAAATGAATTTTCTTTCATGTTATATCTGAATGTTCTATCTTTTTATGTTTAACGTAAGACTTGAAAATGGTACTTTTATCACTGTCTAAAAAAAGAGACCAATGAGACTGACTTACATAGACAACATGCCAGTCTTATGAAAGACTTAAAGGTTGTGAAGTGCATCTGCAGGAGATGGTGCCAAGATATATTTCCTCACACATAATTATCCCTTTTTCCCATTTTTTTTTACACAGGGCTGTGGTTTTGCATCAACTGTTGCCATCTCTCTCAATTCAGTACCAAACTCCTACCTTCTTCAACACTCATGCCTGACTTTTACAGGTCTTCTGTCATACAATCCATCCACCTCTTTGCTGGATGCCCTAATTTCTTCTTGCCTTCTTCTTGTTTGTCCCAAATTTTCTTCACCAGATTCTCTTCTGCTTTTCTGCACATGTGCCTGAACCATCAAAATCTGTTATCTTTGATCTTTTCTACAATGGGAGCTACTTTGGCTTCTGCTCTGATGATGTTCATTGTGTTTCACTGTTGCAGTAATTATAATTGGGTTATCCTGCTGGCAGGCTACCCACAGTCGGCCTGAATTCCAAAGTCTAGGTCCGGCGTTGGTTGCTGTCACCTCCTCCCTGACGTCAGTGCACCAGGGGTATAAAAGATGCAGTCTTTCTTGCCGTGCGGTGCCCGAAGCAAAAGCAGTTTGCAAGTTTCAGTCGGCCGACTCCTGAGATTTTCAAATTCGAATTTCAGATCCGATGTCATCATTAAAGCTAAGTACCCCATTGGGGAAACTTTTTTCTTGCTCCAGATCGATGTCAGAAAAAGTTAATAATTGTATTTCTCGTGGGAAGCAAATACCTCATAAGGATTTTCATTCTTACTGTATTCTTTGCTTAGGCCCTGACCACAACGTTGCTAGTTGTCGGTTTTGTGCTAGATTTAACCAACGCACTTTTAAGCATCGGTACGATTTTGCATTCCATTACTTTGGCAGAAGATTCAATTATATAATGCTGTCGGAACAGCCGACTACCGGAGTTTATAAAAAGCGCAAAGAAAAAGAAAAGGACAGGCATCCGAGATCCAACACCGAAGACGAGGCTTCTGCTAGGCCTGTCGCCGGTTCTCAGTGAGGCGCTTTCGCAACCCCTGACGCCCGCTACCTCAGAGCGACAGGCCGCTTCCGACTCCCATGTGGAGCCGACTAGGCCAATGGAAACTCAAGGTATTGGACACTCGGAAACTATTCCCTCAGATGGGTCCGCAGCCGCTGAGCAGGCATCGGCTTCTGAGGGTGTTTTCAGGCCTACACAGTTATATGTGAAACCTACTTCAGCTACAAAGACAAAGGCTAAAGCAGCTCTAAAGACAAAGAAACAAGTATAGCATTCTCCTGGACAGGCCACCATGCCTAAAAAACAGATGCTTAAAATGGCCGAAGACCTAATTACTTTGCTCAGGGGTTCCCATCCCCCTCCTGATAAGAGGCCTAGGCAAGAGATAGACGAATCTTCAGACCAGGTTTCCATTTCCTCTGATTCCTCCTCTGAACAGGAATATTCTACTCCTCCCTATGAGGATTCTGATGCTGAAGAATATATCCCTTCAGCCTCTCCTGAGGATTATTCTTTTGGGGAGACACTGCGTACTATGAGGGAGCATTTCCACTGGGAGAGGCAAGATTATTCAGAATCCAAGAAAAGGCTCAGAGACTTCCTTTTATTGCCTCAGCACAGGCCCCTTGCTATCCCTCCTGTTTTACACATTGTAGATGATATATTTTCAGAGTCCAGTCTATCTCCAGACTCTTTACCAGCAGCCCCTGTTAAGCCAGACAGATACTATAGGGTTCCTGATTCACATACATTTCTTTATAAAAACCCTGCTGCTGACCCAGAAACCATCTCTCAGGGTCCCAAAGGGGTCAAGGCTTCCACTGCAAAGAACCCTATCCCCTCTGATAGGGATTCTAGAGCCCTGGACAGATGGGGTAAAAAGATTTATACTTCTGCTACCTTGGCTGTAAGAGCTTTAAATTGCCAATTTCATATGCTTAAATATCAGCAATATCTTATGTCACTGCTTAAACAGAAAATGTTGATTCTCTAGAGGCATCCTGCAGGGCCGCTGTTACAGGTTCTGTCATTAGGAGACATGCTTGGTTAAAAGAACAGAATCTGCCTGATCATGTTAAAGCAAAACTATTAGATGCTCCATTACAGCATGATACTTTGTTTGGTGTTAAAGAAAATGGAGGACAAAGCTAAATCTATGCAAACAGTCAAGGATTACTTTCAGGTACAGCCTCCCAGATTTAGCAGGAACTGGCCTACAAAGAATTGGTCCTTTCCAGTGTCAGGCCACAAAGAGGCAGATACAGATGCCCCAGAGGCAGATCACAGTCCCAAGGCTCATACAAGCCTAAACAATGGGGCGCTTCTACCTCCAAAAGCGGAAAGGAAAAATCATAGCCATACATGAAATAGTCTCAATGACTTTCCCTTGCCAGCACCAAGCACTTATCTTCTGGCAGCCCCTTTGGGGGGAAAACTAGCACTTTTTTCACAAAATTGGCACATGATCCACCAGGAGAAATGGGCCCTAAATATAGTATCACAAGGTTACAGGTTCCACTTTCACACCCTGCCAAGGCCAAACGGTATGCCAGACCTGCCACGCAATCAATGGGCAGAGGCACAAAAACAAGTTTCATTCCTCATGGACATGAGAGCTATTCAGTTAGTACCACAGCAAGAGCAGGGACTAGGATTCTACTCAAGGCTATTCTTGGTGCCCAGAAAGGACAAAGCCTGGAGACCAATACTAGACCTGTCTATCCTAAACACATTCCTGGATATTCCAAAATTCAAAATGTTAACTCTGCAGCAGCTTCTGCCCATGCTGGGCAAGAGGGCTTGGCTTGTGACTTTAGACCTAAAAGAGGCATGTCCCAATCAGACAGTCATGCAGAAGATACCTCAGATTTATAGCTGGCTCATGCATTATCAGTTCTCTGCACTGCCCTTTGGCTTATCTACTGCGCCCAGGGTCTTCACAAAATGCCTGGCACCAGTGATTGCATTTTGCAGACAAAGAGGAATGCAAATATATCCTTACTTGGATGACTGCCTTATTCAAGCAGAGATCAAGGACATTTTACTACAGCATCTGGTGTTTGTAAAAAGAGTACTAACAGGTCTAGGGTACACAGTAAACGAAAAGAAATCAAAACTCATACCCTCTCAAGAGATAATATTCCTGGGGGCAAACTTAAATACAACTGCCCAGATGGCTTATCTCACGCCAGACAAACACAGACAACTGACTATTTATTTCAAAATGTTGGCAACAAAAACCCAGTTATCTGCAAGAAAAATTCTGCAGGCTTTGGGCTTTATGGCATCCTGCATTCTGCTAATTCCATATGCAAGACTGCATATGAGGAAACTTCAATGGTATCTAAAAAGTGTTTGGACTCAACATTGTCACAGCCTGGAAACAATAATTACCCTCATTCCCTGCCTGCAGCAGGAGTTTCGATGGACAAAAGCCCACAACATGGGACAGCCATTCACCTTGCCCACAGCCAGGCAGACATTGACAACAGATGCATCAGATTATGCCTGGGGGGCCCATATGGCAGGAAGATGTATTCAGGGCACATGGTTCACAAGTCAAATGCATCTACATATCAATCAAAAAGAGATGCTAGCTGTTCAGAACACCCTGACAGCCTTCAAGGGTCTACTTCATCCAGGACAACTACTGATAAGGACGGACAATACTACAGTTACGTGGTACATAAACAAGCAGGGAGGCACACATTCCTACCCCCTCTGCAGACTAGCCATGAACTTGTAGGAGCATTGACTTACCAAGTACATCTACATGCACAATTCCTGCCAGGAAGGACCAAATACTCTGGCAGATGAATTAAGCAGAAACCTAATGGATCCCCACGAGTGGAAATTGGATCCACAAGTCTTCACCATGATAACAAGGAACTGGGGATGCCCGGACATAGACCTATTTGCTTCCCCTCACAACTACCAACTACAGAAATTCTACACAAGGACATATCACAAGCAAGCATGGAAAGTGGATACTCTATCTTTCAGCTGGAAAGACCTAACAGTATATGCTTTTCCTCCTCTGCCTCTCCTCCCCAAGGTACTCCTCGAGGTCATACAAGAGAAACCAAAAATGATACTGATTGCCCCAGACTGGCCTTGCCAGCACTGGTACCCAATCCTAAAGAGCTTGTCTCAATGCCCAGCTTGGACATTACCTCAAATTCCTCACTTATTGACCCAACAAGACAGTCAAATACTGCACAGCCAACTCAGGACCTTAAACCTGGCAGTATGGTGGATAATGTAGCCAGTCAAGGCACACTTCTCTCTAAAACAGTGATGGATGTTATTTTGGAGGCCAGGAGGCCTAGCACCAGAAAATCTTATGCAGAAAAATGGAAGAGATTCTGTGCTTGGAACCAGGCACAAGGTTTTGACACGATTGTTCCAAATATTCCTCAGATTTTGCAGTACTTAACTGAAATGCTTGATAAAGGCCTTTCTTTTTCATCAATTAAAATTCATGCCTCTACCATTTCATCTCATTACAATACAGAACCACCTATTTGTTCTCATCCATTACTAAGGCAGTACCTCAGAGGGGCCAAAAACATAAGAACACCAAGGAGAGCACCAATACATGCATGGGACCTCAACTATGTCTTGGAAAAACTCACACTGCAGCTGATATTAAATTCCTATCCTGGAAAACAGCTCTGCTCCTAACAATAACCTCTGCTAGACGAGTCTCAGAGTTACAGGCACTCATGGCTGTGGAACCTTTTATCATTTTTTATCCTGACAGGGTTTATCTGCGGACAAACCCTACATTTATGCCTAAGGTAGTGTCCAGTGGGGCCCTTAACCAAACAATTCATTTGCCTACCTTCTATCCAAACCCACAGAATAAGGGTGAGAGAATCCTGCATTCTTTGGACATTCACAGGCAGCTACGCTTCTACTTGGACAGAACCAAAGCTTTCAGAAAGACTGAACAACTTCTAGTGGCATATGCTGCAGGATCACAAAGAAGGCCTATCTCAAAGCAGACTATTTCAAAGTGGATAGGTCACTGCATTCGTTTCTGCTATTCACAGCATGGCAAATCAATATCTAAGGGCATTAGGCCACATTCAACCAGAGCAGCAGCCACTTCAGCAGCCTTCCTCAGAGGAGTACCAAACAAAGACATCTTAGAGGCTGCAACTTGGAGTTCAGTGCATACTTTTACAAAGCACTATCATTTACCTCTCTACTCTAAATCCAGGGCAGGATTTGCCACTGCAGTTCTGCAGGGCCTGATAACTTCTCCTAATCCTACTTAGCACCAGCCTCCCAACCTTAGCTTTGGGATTCAATCCAATTGTAATGACTGCAACAGTGAAACACAATGAACATAGTACAGTTGTGTACCTACCATAAATGTAGATGTTTGAGTGTATTCACTGTTGCAGTCCAGGTTACCCTCCCACCAACCCCCTTTTTCCTTTGCTGGGACTTATATGTACTTCTCTATTCTATACAACCTATGTGGTGTATTTGCTTGTAGATGAAGGAAAAGTTATTTTTTGTGCATGCATGCTCATTGGCATAATTTAGCCTACCATTTTAGGGGCACCTGACATCTGGGGCAAGAAAAACTGAAGAAAATGGCGTCGGCTGCATCTTTTATACCACTGGCGCACTGACGTCAGGGAGGAGGCGACAGCAACCGACGCCGGACCTAGACTTTGGAATTCAGGCCGACAGCGGGTAGCCTGCCAGCAGGATAACCAAATTGTAATGACTGCAACAGTGAATACACTTGAACAGCTACATTTATGGTAGGTACACAACTGTACTTTCTCATTTCTTCATCTATTCCACAGTGTGCATCCTACCACCCAGCTCAAGCACTTCATCTCCATCTCCTCTAGCTTCCTCAACTGCTCTGTCTTTAGTATTCAGGTTTCTGAGCCATACATTAGTACTGGTTGCACCACTGTTTCATACACCTTATTTTCCAGCTTCTTTGGTATTCTTCCATCATTCAGTACCCCTGGCACTCTGTGCCATTTAGCTGCAGCCCCTCTGATTCTAGCTTTGACCTCTTCATTCAGACTTCCTTTCTCCTCATCCAGATACTTGAAGCTGTTTTCCTCTTCTACTTTCCCTTCTATCTTAGTTCTCAGCATCTTCTGATTTCCCCCATTTGCTGCCACTACAGCTGTCTTATTTGTACTCAGCTTCATCCCATGTCCCTTCAGTGTTGCATTCCATTACCTATCCTTTGCTGATGTTTTTGCTCAGAGTCTGCATGCAGTGCCACGTCATCTACATACAGCAACTTTGTTAGCCTGTCCCTTCAGACCTGTTTGCTAATATACTTCACTGATGCTTTTAAATCCTAACATACTTGACCATCTCACTTTGCTGCTGAAGACCACTGCTGTCCATAGATGTTGAAAATATGTGTTAGTACAGATAAGCATATTAGTACAGATGAGCATAGCCAATACTGTGAGGACTTTTGCCTGCAAATGTACATGAAGAAGGCCTGCAAGAACATAAAATATTTTTGTGGAAGAGAGGAGAAATGGATATAATATTGTAGAACCTGTAATGCTGTACTGTGACTCTCGGTGTAGGGCATACACATTTTCTGATTTGTAGAGACACTAGAATATCTGACATGTCAGGTACACTCAGTGAAGCTGGGGGAGGGTAAGATGGTTTCATCTGGTGAATGATGTAAGGAATTGTTGTAGAGATCATAGGAGAAGGACTGTAGAATGTCTCATCTATCAGATGTTTTGTTGTAGATGATCCATTAACAAATTATTTCACTTGACACAGTATTGCCTCTTTCAATGGAATTTAGGTTGTTGGACTCCACTGAATTGCTAGGAGTCGTTAATCTCAGCTCATGTCTGACCACCATATAAAAGCAATCACTAGTGGCAAAGAGGAGGGATAAAGTCCTGACTATGGTCCAGGCAACCTGAGTTTAACTGGCAGTTAGGGCGGTTGACACTTCTGGCAGGGGGAATAGGCAGGTCCATCCCTGGAGGGGAGAAAGGCAGGGTGGAGCAGGACATATACAGCCACAATCCCCACAGGGAAAGTTTGGAGGTATATTAGGCATCCTGGAGAAGGACTTATGACTCACAGAGCCACTGTCTAGTAGTGGCATTCTTTAGAGAGTACATGGGAGGGCATTGCAAGTCCCCATGGTGATGCAGGTAGCCAGACTCTGGTCCAGGTGTAGAGTTAGGACCAATACAAAAAATGCTTTCATCACCAAATTTCCAGTTTGAACACAAACTCCTCAATGTCTACTTAAATGATGACCACTGTGGATGGCTCTGGTCTTGTTGGATTGGTGTATTCTCCATCTGTATGATGATCAGGATGGTAGAGAGGGGAAAAGCATTAAAAGAAAACAGTCTGACTTCAGCGTAAATGATGCATTGAGTAAAAATAGAAAAAAAGGTCGTCTTTACAAGGCCAGAGCATTTCTTCTCCCCAGTGCATTGCAGTCCACTGCAGCAGTGTACTTCCTTTCTTCTCTCACTTTTGTGCAGAACACCTGTTGATCAGCGTACAGTTACTGCTCAATTACAGGGTTGAATTTAGCTATACTATGCTCACTATCTTAGATTAATTGCTCATGCATTGGATTGAATTTGGATACAGCAGTATTTCCAAATTTACTGCAGGCATACCTCCCAACTGTACCGAATTACTCGGTTTTTATTGAGTTTTGGGGTCCAAATAATGAGGTGCCACTATTCACGAGTGGCACCCCTTAATTTCCAAATTTTTCCATCTTTTATTGTAACAGGAAATAAATTCTCCTCACCACTACTAAAGACACCGAGGGTAAGCAAATGAACAAAGAAACAAACCTTAGGTGTCGTCCACAGCTTTAGGCTTCAGACTGTTAAGACACAATTATTAATCGCTTAAAAAGTGAAGCTGACAGGATGTGAACTTCACTAGAAAATGAACTGAAAATAGTTAAGTATCCAATCAGTTGTCAGCTTCAAACTTCTGGCTGTTAAAACTCAATTTATTGAAAGCTTAAAAAGTGAAGCTGACAAAATGCAAATTTCACTAAAATGCTGAGATAATTAGCCTAGTAATTAACACCCACAACTTCAGGCTTCAAGTTGTAAAAGCACAGTTAATAAACGCTTTGTAAATAAAGCTGACAAAAACATATACTTCACTGGAGTGTAAAAAGCTGATAAAATTATCCAAATGATAAGCGCTTTCGGCAGATCTTCAGATCTTATAAAAGTATAGTTGGCTCTTCCTGTTTATAAAGGAAACACAATCAAGAGCTGGTAGCTGATTGTCTTAGCTGTTCTTAAAGGCACAGGACAAAAATAAATGTTCAAAGTGGAGATTTGTCTCCTATAATGTAATTCAGTAGTAGAATCATGTATTAATATTTGGTAGGTTTCTTCTAGATTTTAGAACAGGTCTGAGAGGCACTATTGTATTGAGACCTGGGGGTCGATTGGCTCTAAAATTATTAATCCAAAAGATCTCTCTCAATTCTGTCCTATTATGGGCATCTCCTTCCCTGATGTTTTGGATGACCACTTCCACAGCTTTAAACAAGAAATTATGCATAGGATGGGCCAATACGTGTACTGCTGAGGCATTATGTGGAACTTTCTGGTCAATGTCTCTAACATGTCATAGAATACGATCCTTTAGTCGTTGGTCAGTTTTACCAAGATAAAAAGCTTGGCACTTGCGACAGGTAGCCAAATAGATAATGTGGCTAGTAGTACAATCAGCATAAACATCGAAATGAAAGTTGCGTCCAGATACTGGGTGGAAAAAAGTGTCACTAGTATCTAAGTAGGGACAAGCTTTGCATCTGCAGCATTTAAAAGTACCTTTGCGGTCTGATAGTGGACCACCACTTATAAAGCCATCTTTATGGCATAGTAATCTCTTGATATTCTTTTTATTCTTATAGAGAAACCTGGGTCTCTCTCCAACGATGTTCTTTATTTTGTCATCCGCTGTCAGAATCGGCCAAAATTTCCTGATCACTTCACAGACCTGTCGATTGTCTGAACTGTAGGAAAGCATACATCTAAGTTGTTGAGGTGTTGTATCATTAGACTGTCTTCATGAAGCTTGTTCAGACATCTCTGAGTAATAAGGTTGACCTCTTTGCTTTCTATATGCTTGCACCTGTGAAACTGGTGGAAAATTATTTTCCTGGTAAGCCCTATCCTTCAAATATCTACGTAGATTCGATTGCTCTTCCAAGAATTCCTCCTCTTCAGTGCATAGTCTTGAGACTCTTAAGATTTGATTGTCAAAGATGTTATCAAAAATATGTCTTGGATGCATACTCTGCCTGTGTAAAAAATGGTTTTGCCAGGTCTCTTTCCTATGCACCCCTGTAGAGAGACCTTGGTTTGGATGTAAACGTATCTTGACATCCAAGAAATCTATGACTGAGGATGAGTGTTTCATTTTGAACTCAAGGAAGTCAGTGCTGTTGTTAATAAAGCTGACAAAAAGATCCAGTTGATCAATACCTTCTTTCCATAAACAAAAAACATCGTCCACAAATCGCCCATAATAGACAAGTTCATTCTTTCAGATATTTCCATCACTGAAAATTGTTTCAAATTCCCACTCAGCCAAGACCAAGTTTGAATAACTATTGGCACATGGAGTTCCCATGGCCACACCCCAGGT
This sequence comes from Protopterus annectens, assembly GCF_019279795.1. NCBI lineage: Eukaryota > Metazoa > Chordata > Ceratodontiformes > Protopteridae > Protopterus > Protopterus annectens. The sequence continues at coordinate 958,166,318 of NC_056747.1, forward strand.
TTGCAAATAAAAGGTATCCCCATACATAAAGATGTTATTCTCAAGGACTAATTCCAGCAGAGAACAAATAGGTTCCATTGTTAAATTATGCCAAATCAGAAAATCATGTAAGGCCCTCAGGCCATACTCATGGGGGATCACAGTAAAGAGACTGGTTATGTCCATAGTTACAAGTAGAAGGTTATCAAAACCATCCAGAGACTTAACAGTGGAGAACAAGTCTTTCAAGAAGCTGCCTGTATCCTTCAAAACAGTAGTAGCATAAGGCAAAGCTTTCTTGAGTTCATTTTCAACATACATGGATATGGATTCAGTGATCCATCCTCTCCCAGAGACAATGGGATGTAAGGGAGATGTATGCTTATCTACAGTTCAGACAATCGACAGGCCTGTGAAGTGATCAGGAAATTTTGGCCGATTCTGACAGCGGATGACAAAATAAAGAACATCGTTGGAGAGAGACCCAGGTTTCTCTATAAGAATAAAAAGAATATCAAGAGATTACTATGCCATAAAGATGGCTTCAAACGTGGTGGTCCACTATCAGACCGCAAAGGTAATTTTAAATGCTGCAGATGCAAAGCTTGTCCCTACTTAGATACTAGTAACACTTTTTTCCACCCAGTATCTGGACGTAACTTTCATTTCGATGTTTATGCTGATTGTACTACTAGCCACATTATCTATTTGGCTACGTGTTGCAAGTGCCAAGCTTTTTATCTTGGTAAAACTGACCAACGACCAAAGGATCATATTTTACAACATGCTAGAGAGAAAGTTCCACATAATGCCTTAGCAGCACATGTATTGGTCCATCCTACGCATAATTTCTTGTTTAAAGCTGTGGAAGTGGTCATCCAAAACATCAGGGAAGGAGATGTCCATAATAGGACAGAATTGAGAGAGATCTTTTGGATTAATAATTTTAGAGCCAATCGACCCCCAGGTCTCAATACAATAGTACCTCTCAGACCTGTTCTAAAATCTAGAAGAAACCTACTAAATATTAATACATGATTCTAGTACTGAATTACATTATAGGAGACAAATCTCCACTTTGAACATTTATTTTTGTCCTGTGCTTTTAAGAACACATAAGAGAATCAGCTACCAAATCTTGATTGTGTTTTTTATAAACAGGAAGAGCCAACTATACTTTTATACGATCTGAAGAAGGCATCTGCCGAAAGCGCTTATCGTTTGGATAATTTTATCAGCTTTTTACACTCCAGTGAAGTATATGTTTTGTCAGCTTTGTTTACAAAGCATTTATTAACTGTGCTTTTACAACTTGAAGCCTGAAGTTGTGAATGTTAATTACTAGGCTAATTATCTCAGTATTTTAGTGAAGTTTGCATTTTGTCAGCTTCACTTTTTGAGCTTTCAATAAATTGAGTTTTAACAGCCAGAAGTTTGAAGCTGTGGATGACAACTGCTTGGATACTTAACTATTTTCAGTTCATTTTCTAGTGAAGTTCACATCCTGTCAGCTTCACTTTTTAAGCGATTAATAATTGTGTCTTAACAGTCTGAAGCCTGAAGCTGTGGACGACACCTAAGTTTTTTTTCTTTGATCTTTTATTTTAAAGTTTTTTTTGTTTTTTTTTTGTCTTTTTGAGCTGATGTCATCACGTGCACAATGATATAAGCTCCTACCAGCCTGTTGGAATTGAGCTCAAGGGCTCACGTGCATTTCCAGCTACCAGCCAAGCGGGAACACAAACTGTTATCTTCTGTTTGCAAGTGGTCGGCTGGTTGCAAGCATGGTGAATTGTCTGTCTCATGAGCGGGAACGTAAGGAGTAAGGACTGCAGAGAGGTATGTGAACAGAACACTGCAGAGCAAGCCCATAATGTTTGAAACTTTGAACTCTGTAATATCGCCAGGAATGTAAGGAGAAAGGACTGCAAAGAGGTATGTGAACAGAACACTGCAGAGCAAGTCCATAAGCTGTAATGTTTTAAAATCTGTGAGAGCCATATGAACTCTGAGACACTGTGCCGTAATATCTGCAAGCAGTAATGTAATGGTGTGTTTGCGAGTGGCTGGTTACAAGCATGAACGTAAGGGGTATTTGAACTCTGTAATATCTGCAATCCGTTTGAACTCTGTGTCGTATATCTGAGAGCCGTAATGTTTTCTGTGTTTGAACTCTGCTCCGTATATCTGCATCTGAGAGCTGTAATGTTTTCTATGTTTGAACTCTGGTTGCAAGCATGAATGTAAGGAGTAATTGAATTCTGTAATATCTGCAATCCATTTGAACTCTGTGCCGTATACCTGAGAGCCATAATGTTTTCTGTGTTTGAACTCTGCGCCATATATCTGAGAGCCGTAATGTTTTCTGTGTTTGAACTCTGCGCCGCATATCTGCTTTTGAGAGACGTGTGTGTGTGTGTGTGTGTGTGTGTGTGTGTGTGTGTGTGTAAGTAGACTTTTATGATGGAAATGTTCTGAATTAGGCAGTTTTATCATTATTGGTTCATGCATTTTGTTTCATTGTCTACTGGAAAAATGTTCAAACAAAGTTTTAAAATGCGCTTGAAGTGTGCTGTATTATACAATGAATGTGAGTTTCAAGGGCAGAGAAATTTTAATGCTAAGACTATTTTCATTATGAGACAGTATCGCTTTGTTTAGCAGATGTCTATTAGTGTTTGTGCATTGTGCTACAAAATGTAAAAATAAAATCCAAATAATCATTGTAGAAGTAAAGGAGTATGCACACATTAGTGTTTATGGTAAATGGGGTGAAATAGCCAGGTAATGGGATATTGGAATAGCTGCAGGGGGACTCTGGTACCATATTTTGGTTGTCTGTTCTTCAGTTTGTTTTTGAAAGTTGGTATCCCACAATTCCATTGGAGTGGACGGGGTTACATAATTATGCATGCAAATTGTATGTTAATCAACATACAGATTTGTACCTATTTTTCATGGGCCTTGTCCAGATCTTTGATATTTTCAGGTTGAGAGATATGGCTGCAGGTCATCACAGTAAATGTACACTATTGCCATTCACTGTGTAACATAATCTGTCTTGAATCTGAGCACTGCCTTCCCTCTATATAGCAAAATTTGCCTGTAGACTAATTTACACCTTCAAGTGTCTAAGCCATGGCAAGTGTTGTGATCCACTTCTGATTGTCATACCCAAACCTAAAAAAAAATGCTGATATATGCCATGTGAACTTTGTAGGCAAGCTTTGGGACAGTTTAATGTTATTCTCAGGGAGCCATGCATTTATGTATCTGTTAAGAGAACATTTCAACAGATTGTAGAAATGCAACTATGGTATACCATAAAGCTTTTTCAATGTTGTTTCTATATGTGCTTTACTTATTTGCATCTGTTTTTTTTTCAGTTTACTGTATAATCCAAATGTTTGTCAACAGTAGGTTGATATGAATGGTATTAACTCTATTTGTGTACTTACTGATAATTTTTAATACTAAGTGGAGACAAATTGCATTAGCCTAGCGAGATTTGTATTCATGTATCTTTATACACAACAGCTGGAGACTACAGACTATCTATCTACCTTTCTAGCTGTACCCATCTATCTGTATTTGCCTGACTTTGTTAGTGCCTCTAGGCCAGTAGCCTCTGTTTGGGGGAGACCTGAGGTGGTATTTATACTGACGGGGGAAATGTAACCAGGGCACTAAGGAAGTTCTTGTAGTTTTTTTACATTCACCTGTGCAACCATCACCTCAGGCAGATGTGACCTCAGTTTAATGTCTCATCTGAAGGATGAGAACAAGACTGTATGTATGTCTGATTACGTATTTTATTCATGCTTGGAGCTTTTCTCCTTGGTACTGCACTGAAATGGGATATTACTTTAAATGTCAGTTCTTCCTTACAAAGAAAATTGTGGGCATGTGCTCCCAAAGCTACACAGGATAAATAAGAGCATTATCTGTCTAGTTTGTCTCTTACACTCTTTTGAATGTGGACATTTGTCTGGCCTGTAAGGCAACAAATGATCTTACCTTGTTTGATCTCTCACTTGTTTATGAAACAGTTGCTATCACAAATACCTACTCTGTGGACATGAATCTGCACTGAAACGTAAACATAATCTTTTGGCAGGATCTATATCAGGATCACTGTCTCACTCAGAGAATCTGCTACCTGTAGAAAAGGCTTCCTTTCTATGTCAAATAAAACAGCTCCCTAACTGTCTTCAAAAATCTCAGTGAGTGGATGGAAAGTTGTAAATTCACCCCTGATCTCACCTCTGTGTCTGTTATAGATAGGGGTAGCAAGCAATGGGAATTGCAGTAGTATGCTGTCAGGGGGATATCGGGCTGATTGCTTAGTGACTACCTATGAAGCTATGCTGTCAAGTAAAAAATAATGTTATTCTTTGTGTGTTTGTCCATTTGTGTATATGTGTGTTTGTGTCTTTCATCACAGAACTAGTTGTGAACAGATCTTCTCCTAAAAGACATGTATGTTGGGACTGTTAGAGAATTTGGTTCATTTTTTTGTCTACCTGAGTAAGATATTTTAATGTAAATTATGTAATAACTGTCTGCTACTTTTAAATGCCCTTTAATTGGTCAGCTGTACCATTTTCATAGCAAGTTAGAGATAAAACCTGAAACAAAGTAACCTTTCTAGGCACATAAAGGATATGCATATAGAAATAACACTTAATAATAAAGGAAAAGTGAGGGGTTCAGGAATGGTATGACATGAAAGCAGCAGAGGCTTGATGAGAAGAGATAGAAAAAGATTTGTGAGGTGCTGAGGATGTGAGGAGGATGTTTGGCTGAGGCAGTTTTGAGGTAGCAGTGGATGTGGAGCCTGCTAGAAAACGTGGAAGTTGGAGATTACAGTGAATTAGTTAGTCAGTCAAGAAACCCTGCCGTAGGACAAATATCAAAACTTGAACAATGCTATTACAAAGTTTCTAAATTTGCAGCAAATACCATTTTCAGAACCCACCACTGCATAGCACTAAAAAGCCTAAATTGGTTAGAACTGCCCCATCAACTAACATACACACACACACAGCTTCTTACCAAGTATAAAATTATCCAGGCTGCATCTGCATGTTCAGCACTAAATAACATTCTACACAACTGTGACAATGTGAGGTATTGCCAGCTATACCAGGAGAAGTAGGGCAGTAGATGTGTAACATATGCCATTACAGCTAGCTGGAATTTTGTAAAGAATTATATATCATTTGTATATCAAATTGATTTGTACAGATGCTTGTGTTGAAAATGTATTTGTAAAGTTGCTTGTGTTAAAAATGTATCAACAGTGTGTGTCCTGCTGGACAGAAAATAAATGTACATTTATGTCAGAATGTCCTGTTGTAAATAGGATACTGGAAGAGAAGAGATTAATCTCAGTCCAGCTAACTTTGAAAAATAGTAATAAATTAAATTACTTTATTTAGGCCATAAATATTGTATCTTACAGTTTTGACTGCAGCCAGAGATGAAATCTCTGTGCCAGAGAATGGTTTATTAGCTCCTGTAGGAAGAGTGGAAGCATTTATTTACATGACTTCCAGAAGCTGCAACAGATCTTAACAAAGCTCTGTGTGTGTGAATTATTGACACATAGTATGAGATTCTGGGTCAAGGAATAGGAAGGGGTATAGCATGGGAACAAGAAGTCAGATGACCACATGTATGTGATGTCATTTTGTAATCCATTACTGAAATTATATTTTTAATACTAGATGAGGCCTTAAGTCTCAGAGCACTCTGTTTTTGAAATTTGACATAGAAGGACCCCTCACCTACTTCATCTTGCCTTACTCTAGTAAGTGACCAGGGAATAGTAATTCTTTAAAGTCAGGAAATATAGTAAGAGTAGTTAAGTGCTGTTTTTCTGTATCTGTGTGAATCTGTTCATCTGTGTTATTTTAATATTTCCTGTGAATGAAACTCTGGTGTTTATTGTAAATAGATATGTAGTATTTTCATGTTATTTTATTATTTATTATTAAATATATTTAAACTTTTCATTGTGGCTGGTCCTTTAGAGAATATTTTAACCTTTGAGAGTACTTATATTTATTCAGTGACACTGTGGCCACCCCTGAAAGCCTTACTGCATTGGTCAAAACATTACCATTTGTATTAATATTAATTTCACTCAGTATAATTGTGTACACTTGTAAGAGGCGTAGAGTAGCTGGCTTTGGAGTGTCTGGTGACAGTAACTACCTTATAGTCTGGGTAGAAGGGAGCATAGCTAGTACATCTGCACTATCCTTTCCCAGGTGTGTGTATGTGTATGTGTGTGTGTAAAAATCAAATCTCAAGGAATGTGTGTGTCAGCTGCTTGGAGCAGGGACATGAAGCACTGATTTCACAGACAGGGTGCTGGAGGACTTAGCTTTGCACTCAGCTGAGGACTCAATTTTGTAGCTGTGCCAGTGGCAAGTCTTATTGGGAACTTGTAGGGAGACAGAGAGAGAAATCCAGACCCCGGACTGCGTGTGTTCCCTGGTTGCTCTTAAGGAAAATTGTGCTAGATGCAGAGAGCTGCATCTGGAAATACTGTGAGTTTTTATTTTTGATCCAAGTGAATGTCCCTCTCCAGTGTCAGTGGTGAGGATTCAGGCTCCTTGATTAATGGCCCAGAGTGGGGACATCACAACAGGTATGTTCCCAGTTGGTCATTGCAATCCAGTGACCAAAAACTCTTGTCTGTCCATAAACCTATCAAATCTGCTGGGCATTGTCTGTAGGCATACCATGTTGTTAAGGCCTGGAACTCCTTATCTTTATCCATCAGGTCAATACCCTCCCTCTCATTCTTCAAAACCATTCTGAAAGACTTCCTAGCCAAAGTCCATCTCTCTTCTTGCTCAACAGAAAAATAAACTAAATCCCTAACTGTGAACAAGTACCTATTCATTCCTTACATCTCCTTATTCTCCCTTCTTCACTCACTTTCTTACTTCTATCAATTTCTCTTCCCTGGCTTTTTCTCTAAATATACCACAAACCTGCTTTTTTCTGTCTTCATATTGCAATTCCAGTTTGTATTATACTAAATTACCTTTAATTTCTCTATAAACTGGCTAAATTGTTAACATATAAGTTGTATTTATTCTTAACCAATGTTTTCATGTTGGTTCTAATTTGGTATCATTATTTAAACTGTAGTTATTTTTGTATTATTTTAAAGACTGTAAAATGTTTTGTTCATAAAATGTTTTGTAATACTTTGGAGCATTTCTCCATGGGCCTCAGCTGAAAATGGGCTCCTACCTAGTCAGATTTTCCTGGTAATCAAATGTCAATAAGTAAATAAAGCAGAAAAAGGCAGTGGACAGGAGTACATGTGCAGAAGTCATTGAAAGAGTACAGGCAAGTGTGGATGGTACAGAGTTAGGTAAAGGGAGAAACTGGAAGATGCAGCCACAAAAAGGAGCAGAAGGAGAATGAAGCCAAAGTAGAGGGACATGTACAGAGAGCACTGATAAGCTTTGAAGATGAGGTACAGTCTGAGGTGAGCCTGTCTAGGATCCCTTACCATAAGGACAGTAGGAGGGTGGTAGGCAGGGAGGAACGCCAGTGGAAAGGGTTTGTAAGAAGAGTGGGTGAGGGATTGGAAAGAGATTGTGCAGCCAGCACAAACAGTGAGGAAGGCTGTGGGCTGGTAGGGGTGAAGGAAGAAAGATTGCAAATAAATGGGGTAGTGGCATGTTGCAGGAAGTGAAGGAAATGAGAACCAGTTTGGGACAGCGAAGATGTTTTGATGACTATTTGAGACTGAGTCACAAAAGAGTTTGAGTCAGGGCAAGGGAGAAAGGTGAAACAACATTACAGTGAAACAAGTATCAAGCCTTAGTAAGATATGGGAGGAAGTAACAAAGGTGGCCACCAAGGGGGAGAAGTGGAATCATGTTGTGGTCCATGTAGCCATCAATGGCTTATCAAAGGATATAGCTGAGATTATAGGCAGAGACAAGGAGATAACAGAGTCTGTGGGAGAAGATGTTAGAAAAAACATTTTCTGACTTGTTAACTGCACTAGCAACCAGCACAGTGATGAACAAATTAAGAGATCTAGTTATTGGCTGTGGCATTGGACAAAGGAGAATGTTTTTGGGACAGACTAGCTCTGTGTCAGGGACAGGCTTAATTTTAGCTTTGAAGGGGTGGTGGTACTTTATACTTGGTTGGAATGGTACCTGTTGATGGTATGCCTTTAAACTAAGGTGTAAAAGGAAAAAAAGTATCACATAAGCAGAAGAGATGGATAGATTTTCCAATAACAGAAAGAAGGAAAATGGCTGCAGAGCATAGCAGAGGGACAAACATGAACTGAAGCATAGCTGGGCAGTATTACTTGACAGTGCAAGATATCTGAGTAGGAAGATAGAGGAGCTGTAACCTCTCTTGCACTAGCTGAGGGTGGACATTATTGGTATGTTAGAAAATGGCCGGTGATAAAACTGTGTGTGTTATGGAGTTGCCTGGATATTCATTGTTCTGCTGTGACCAAAAAGGGAGAGATGAAGTTGGAATAGTAATATTTGTAAAGGAGGGCATCACATGTGAATTCAGGGAAGAAAAGAAAAACAAAGTGGGCAAAGGAGCATGCGAGATCAGAACCTAGGCTAAGTGTTTTGATACTTAAAGTGGAGGAAGGCAGGAGAGTTAGTGTATTGATAAAAGCTATCAAACCACAGACACATCAGAGGAGGAACAGAATGAGACTTTAAGCAGAGAGTAAAGGAATGAGGTGGACGGAAGACTGCAATACTGATGTGGATCGAAATCTGCCAGATTCTAAGGTTCAGTCTAAGGAAGGAGCAAAGACTGCCTGATGTATTGGCCAGTAAGGGCTTCAGCTAGATGCCATATAATTACATCAGAAAGACTAAAATTCTTAGTGTGGTCCAAACCAAATCAAAGTGTCCCACTGAAGACACTGTTAGCCAGTATAGATCATGCCACTACATTAGAGTGGTAGAAGAGTAAGAATGCAGAGTCTGTGGTGTGGGATTCTAAGAGAGTGGATTATGCTGAGCTGGTGAAGAGGGTCAGAAATGAGATAACAGTCTGGGAGAAAATTAATGGGGTGAAAAAACTATGGAAATGTGCTGTGGGTCGAGAACTCAAGAGTTATTTAAAGGTCCAAAAAGTAAGCAAAAAAAAAAAAAAAAAAAAAGAGAATGAGGAGGCCAGTGTGGCCACGTTGGAATAAGAGGCTTGCAAGTAGGACAAAAACTGACAGATACAGATGTGGAAAGGATGGGTGGGGAGATGGAAGAGTTGTTGTGCATGGAAACTAACATAAGGGTAGGAGAGGTAATGAAGGCAAGAAAGGGCCAATATAACATGGATGTGACAGGCAGGATCAGGAAGGAGAACAAGGGTTTTTAAAGTTTGTAGCAGAAAGTGGGAATTGAGTAGCAGAGCAGTCCAGGCTGAGCAACAACAAAAGGAAGATCACAGAAGAATGAGGAAAAAGCAGAGGGATTGAATGAATAATTTGCTTCAGTCTACATAGAAGAAAGAAAAGTAATGGTACAATGCTGGGGGGGGGGCAGAATTGGAAGAGCAGTGGACATGCACCACCAGCATGTATATGTGTGCATATATATATATATATATATATATATATATATATATAAATGTGTGTGTGTGTAGATGAGGCAATTGGAAAAGTGGCTGCCCATATTGAAGATGAAGCATAAAGATCTAATGGGCTGCTTACTAGAGTGCACAGAAATCTGGACAGTGTACTAGCAGAAGTGGAGAAGTGGTGTGGGGGAAGGAAGCGAAGGAAGAGAAGTTGAATATTAAATGTACTTAAAAGGTACTAGATAGGTACTCATTATCATCTTCTTTCGGCTGTTCCCGTTAGGGGTCGCCACAGCGGATCTTCTGTTTCCATTTCTTCCTGTCCTCTGCATCATGCTCTTTCACACCAACTGCCTGCATGTCCTCTCTCATCACATCCATAAACCTTATCTTAGGCCTTCCTCTTTTCCTCTTACCTGGCAGCTCCATCCTTAGCATCCTTTTCCCAATATACCCAGCATCCCTCATCGTTTGTGGCTTCTTGAAATTTTGCCAGGTTATCACTTAATAGCAGTAAGTTAGCCTTAGAGTAGTTCCTGAACATTCCAGGGTTAGCTGGGGTTCCGGGTTTTATTTTTACTTCAAAGAAGACAGTTTTGTGTTCTGACCTTACCAGACAAGATTACAGTAGGGACTGTGCTGCACCCCACCCCCCATTAGTGAGGACCAGAAGCAATATGTTTGCATCCCTGATTGGCATATTGACAGCCTGGTCCATGAGGTTTGTGTTTACAAAATCCATGAATCTCAGTGCCTGCACATTTGGTGTCATAAATGATTCCCAGTTAATAGCGGGGTAATTAAAGTCACCCATGAATATGGTGTTGGGTTGGATGGTGAGTGTTTCCAAAAAGCTTAAATACATATTATGGATTTCCTGAGTCACAGAGCCGGACCTATAGCTTGCACGGAAGTGGTGTGGGAAATGTCCTATGGTGATTTGAACATGGAGAAGCTGACGTGCATTGTCCTGTTTTACCAGCGTTGAGGTATATTTATTTTTGATGTAAATTGAGACACCTCCACATTTAGTCCCTGTCTGTGTAGTAGCTGGTTCAAATGTGTGGAAGACATTATAGCCTTGCACTACTAGTGTGATCTCCATGGCTTTAAGCCATCTCTCAGTGACTGCACAGACATTAGCTTTCTCTAGGGTGAGGAAAGCTTGTGGGGAGTGTCTGATATTTTTTTGTTTGGAGGCAAAAATGGCCGGTCACTAACTTGACATTGACAGTATAAAAATGTATCAGGAGCATGGTTGAGGCTACCACTTGTCACAGTGATTACTTCTGTAATGTACAAAACAGGAACTCGGCACATATCTAGCTTAAAAGAGCGCACTTTATTGTATAGAAATAGTACAGGTAATTTAGTCTTCAGGCAGAATTTCCCCGTTTCATTTACATCTCTTTAAGTGGCACATTCATTTCTGATTAAATGCAAAAAGTGTACCAGTATTGCATTTTTGTGTAGCTCTCTATCACCAAGATTAGAAGATTCATTATAAGCATGATTTAGGCATGATATTGTTTAGGTTCATTTTCCACACTCAGTGTAATTTATTTGGATTATGTTTAATGTATGTTATTGCAAAAACTGAGACCCAAAAATTATGTCACAAAATGGAGCATTGTCACTAGCTATTAATCCAGGGAGAGATGTTAAAAACCTTGCTCGTGCAATGCCTGTCAAACCACCATACAACCCGTAGTAGTAGTCTCACAGCTTGGACTTATTTGTGAACACACACTTCTGTAAACATTTTCCAGCACTTCATTTCCCACCATCTTTCTTAAATTCTTTGTTTTTAGTCAGTGTATGGTTTTGTCTTCTTTAATTAGTTTACTTCAGTGTAATTTCGGTGGTGGTGCTGCGGTAGCGTTGTCGCCTCACAGTTAGACATTGCCCGTTCGATTCTCAGTTAGAGCATCTTCTGTGTGGCGACATGCGTGAACGGGTGTTCCTTCATTGAAGGTTGTGCGTTAGGCCCGGCAAGCCAGCACGTAAAACTCTACTGCCAATCATTAGCAGACCGGAGTTCCACTGTGGCGACCCCTAACCGGGAAAAGCCGAAAGACACAAACAAACTTCAGTGTAACTTCTCTCCGTGTTTATTTTTAATGCGGTGGAAATAGTGGGCCCCATTCCTAAGCCAGGGCATATTTAAAGGTAATGACTTTTTCTCATTGGACCAGGACAGTAACGAAGGGATTGGTATTCTTGCCTCACTACACTTGGCTTCAGTTCATTTCTTCACTGGGTGCCTTCAGTGCAGAGTTTACATGTCATCTTTGTATCTCTGTAGGTTTGCACTGCGTACTCTGTTTTCCTCCCACATCTGAAAGATTTGCAGTAAGGTAAATTGTGATTCTGCAAATTACATTTGTTTGTGTGTGAGTATATGTGCATGCATGAGCGAGTGTTCATGTATGTACAAGGCAATGTGCGTGTGTGTGTGCGCATGCATGTATGTGATTGTATGTGCATGCATGCATTTCAGTGTTCATGTATGTACACAACTGTGTGCACACGTGTGAATGTGCTTGTGTGTTTTCTTATATGTACATGACCAAGTGTGTGTGTATGCCTGTGAATGTTCATGTATGTACATAAGCTTGTGTGTATTCATCCTGGAGGAGGCTGACATCCTGTCCAACATTACTTGTTTTACACCCATTGCTTGCCAAAAGAGGCTCTGACTCCACATGTAACACTGAATGTGATAAAAAGGGTAGTGGAGCATGAATCAATGAATGAATGATATCAATATTGCATCACTCTGTGATGTTTACGATTGTGCATTTAGTGCATGTAGTATACCCAAAAACTGGATCCTTTTGTAGTTCATATGTGGTTATATGTATAAGTGTGTGTGGAAATTCTTTTTTATTAGCCCACTTGTTCCCAGGACTGATGGTGATACAGCAGGAAAGGGATCTGGGGAGGTTTGAGCACACCTGGACTGGATCACCAGGAATAGAGTGAGAAGATAATGGTACTAACAGACAGAATGTTGGAGTTCATCTTCAGGGTGATAGACTCCAGAAGCAAAGAGGTAATGCTTCTGTTCCGTCTTGTTCCACACTGTCTGGTTTGTTGATATGCCTTGATCTTGTACAATATTTCGTATTTTTCTATGCAAGGCAGTGCAATCAGAAGGAATGATTATTTCAATAAGTAAAGCTACTGTTATCTTTTTTCTTCAGATGGACCATCATGCTTCTGTTTTCTTAAAAGTTGATACTGCATTACACAACACAATCAATTTCAATAATACTTTGTATTTAATGTTCTTGTGCTTCTCAGTAACTTGTATATTGAATTGGTATTATGAATGGCTGAATGATGATTGAGATAACAGCTCCCTGTGAAGAAAGCAGACCTAGTATGTTTCTGACTGTTTATTCGTTGAAGGTTGTGCTCAGAGGTGGCAACTCGGTACGTAAAAATCTACTGCCAATCATTAGCGGACCGGAGTTCCGCTGTGGCGACCCCTAACTGGGAAAAGCCGAAAGATACAACATACAGATGGAATTCAGAGACGTTAACTCTTAGGACAAGGTTCCACACAGAAAAACTATCCTGAATGTTGCATAATGAATACCTTTACTTACATTCCAAAGAGACAGTCTTGTCACCTCCTACACTACAGGTTTTTACTGGAGCACAGATGGATTGTTACAGATTTAATAACTAAAATTATATCACTGAAACTACTTTTGCTAGCTGCTTAAGACATTCCTCACTGGATTGTCCTCAGTGTCACTTTTGAATCCTTTTACTCTAATTGTAGGGCTTAATATTGTCTCTTTTTGTACATACAGTCCCTACTGATCACTTTTTCGTTCAGATTTATTGTAGCTGAAACATTTTTGACAACAAATACCATCTGGATCTGGGCAATACCCATATATGACTAAATAAGGCCAGGAAGCATTTCAGATTTTTGCTTTTATGATAAGCGCTAACGCTTAATACAGTATTAATTTCTTTTACTTTGATCCTTTTACATACTAAGATATGGCTTTGTCTTATCCCTGCATTCAGAATGCAGCTGAAGAACATAGATGATGTAACTCGTAAATTAACATTATCAGTACTCGTTCCACTCATGTATTTTACTCTGTATATCTTCTTTTATCAGCGCATTTTCAGAGGGCTGCTTTGATTGCATTAACTCTTCATTATTATTACTCATCATCTATCCTGTTTCCTTCAGAATCCTTAAATAGTAGCAAGAAGAATTTGATAGATACAAATACAAGAAGAAGGAACAAGTTCCTTTAAACTTTATATTACGATAACATCTTTTTCTGATATAGACAGTGTTTAAAAAAATAAATCAAAATTATTGTATAGAGATTACTCTGTTCACAATGATTTAGTATCTGTTGAGACGACAGCATTGCTCGTTTTTTAAAATATTGATCAGAGTAGCAGTCTGCAATGTAGCAGATTTAATTGTCAAGGGAAAGAAAGTTCCCTTATTGACATACACACAAACAGAAATCCTGTTAAATGGACTTATTGATTACAGATTAGTACCTGACATTTCTATATTTACTGTGTTATTAATGCTGTGATTAACTGGTTTTAGATTCTTTTGTCTTCCATCCTGCCTGATACATCTGGAAAGGGATTATCAGCAGTTTAAAATGTGAATCTTAGTATTGCAAAATGAATGGCAGAGGCTGAAATCTTTCTTATTGCCCAGTCCAGGACAGGACTGTAATGTGGATTCATATGCAAATACTCACGCCAGTGTTCATTGCCTTCCTTCCTACCTACTTACCTTCATCCCTACCATTACCTTTATTTTTGCAATTAAACATCTTTTTATTGAAAAAATATAGGAAAACATTACAACATAGCAATAATGTAAATACAGAACATCATATATATAAACAAAGCAACATAACTTAAACTCAGTATGTATTGTCAGTCACTGTCAGCACATTACATTATTTAGAGACTCATAAAAGGACATTAGATCTATTTTAGCAAACAGAAATTGTAAAAAAAATATTACAATTTAATTCAAAATGAGAGAAGAAGTTTGCACAAACGAACAAAAGTACTAGAATTATGAAAGAAGATAAGAGAGGATCTGTGGTTATTATGAACAATGATGATTGTATAGAAGCTTGGTTACATGATAATCTTTTGGAAAGTGTTATTACAGATAATATGTATCATTATTTTTATACTTCTCAACCAAATGTAGGTAAGCTTTGAAGAAAAGTACATGAGAGTATTGACCAGCTTTCTTTTGGGCCAATAGTTTCTTCCCCTGTATTGAAATAGTGTCAAAGTTCATAGATAGAGCATTATTTAAAATGGTAAAGAATACCCCATACAGGATCTGTTTGATTCTTTTGAAAAAAAAAAAATGAAGTGTATGAATAAGAGGGAGTGACCTATTGATCACAATTGATATTCAATCACCATACATGGTAATACCGCATGATATAAGTATAGAATGGGTGTCTTTTATGTTAGGTAAAAATACACAATACACAGTAGGAGAAATTAGATTCCCCATGGAGCATATTGATTATGTGTTGATGGACAGTTGTTTTTCTTTTGAAAGCAATTATCATCATTAGAAAAGGGTGTTGCTCTGGGTGCACAGATGCTTCCTAATTATGCTAATCTTGTCATGCTCTTTTGGGGAACTCAAATTTTAATAAAAGTACTTGGATATGAAAGCATTGTATTTATTTTCTTTTTCTTGCTAATATATTTTTATTTGGTAGGGGAGTGAACAATAATTGTTTGATTTTATTTTGAGGATACATATCCGAGTACTTCTTTTTTAAGGTTCACTAGCCAGAGAAATTAGTTTAAGATATGCTTTTTATACATAGAAATCATAATAAGGAAGTAGTGTAATCAACTATAAAAATACAGCTTGTAATGCAATTTTAGATTACCATAATATGCATCCTACTTATTTAAAACATAATCTTGTGAGAAGATAGTTTGTTAGAACAAAATACCATACAACTGATGTTGAACAGTTAGACTTTTTTTTTTTTTTTTAACAACAAAACACCTTACAAACAGTGTTGAACAGTTAGACCTTTTTTTTTTTTTTTACAGTCTGTACACATTAGATTTATTAAGAGGGGATATCCAGAAAAATAGTAAGGAATATTATTAGTGAAGAAACAGTTAATAGTAAGTACAAAGCAACAAATAATTGGGCAGTTTCCATGACTTTAGTTTTTTCTTTGGGTAGCACTGACAATAAAAGTATCATCAATAACAATTGGAGAATACTATCTGTCCATGATGATGTAATCAAATCGATTGGATGCAAACCTTTAATGTTAAGTTGTCAATCTCGCCTTCATTCTTGCTGGATGGGTTCGGAGCTGAACCTCGGCTCCGACTCAGCCAATACTAAAGCTCGAGAGCTAATTCCACCGGCTCGAGGTTCCCCTATATCCCACAATGCTAGGCTGTAACTACCCAGATCTCGTTTGCCGCTTAGCTGACGAGGTGCTTCTTCTACCGGCTCTGGCAGGTTAGTAAGTTTTCTAATTAGAAACTTTTATTTCAACCCCTAATTTTTTTCCTTTTACCATAGTTTTATTTATAGTATTTCAGTAGTTTAAATCGGGTTCCCATCTAATGTCTGAAATCCCTTTTTTATTCCCTTTTTAACTTTTAGGCCTTTGGCCCTCTCCCTCTCCTCCCCCTAGTCCTTCAGTGTGACTGAATTTTTATTTTTTGCTTAAGGGTGTGTTTGTGTGTTGTGTTTTTACACTAAGTTACGATGTCTAAAGACTCCAAGGTCTCAGGCTTCAAGAAGTGTGATTCGTGCTGTCAGAAAATGTCTCTGACAGACGGTCACACTTCTTGTGTATATTGCCTGGGACCTTTGCACCTGCAGGACTCATGTGCTGTTTGCCATGCATTCAGACCAAGAGTCCTGCAGGAACGCAAAAATAAATTGATTTTGTGTGGCTTATTAAAGCCTGAAGGCCCCCCGACTCAGTCTGTGTTGGGGAAGCCTTCTAAGACTTCCAGACCGTCGGCTCCAGTTTCTGAGCCGTCCCCTGGAAGCATTAGATCGGCTTCGACATCGGCTCCGGCCGGAGCTGATGTTTCCAAGTCTCATACTATCACCTCGGCTCCGGCTGGAGCCGAGGTTGACAAGACTCAGTCTGCTCCGATAGGCTTATCGGAGCCACCTGCTAAGAAGAGGTCTAGGTCCCCTTCCATCGGCTCCATACATTCGGCGCCAGGATAGCCTCTTCTGTCAGAATGGAGCCATAGGTCTCACTCCGCTCGGTCCTCCAGGCTGTCTGACAATGATTTACAAAGGGTGGTGAGTAGACTTCTCAAGTCCGAGGCACTAGCCCAAATGCTGCATAGCCCTACTCAACAGTCAGTGGCTATTTCCATCCCTGATTTTATTCCTCCTCTGACTCCTTTGAGTTCGGAGCCGGGGCTTATCGGAGCCGTGGCTGTCGGTGCTTTGGAGCCGATACCTTCCCTTTCGGCTTCGTCGTCTGCTCTGATTTCCTCATTGGAGGGATCTCGGCGCTGGGCTTCCCTCGTCGGCTCCGAGGGGGCGAGTGGCATCGGACCCTTGTCCGACCCCCGTTCTCCCTCTTGGAGCGTCGGCGCTGGTGAGTTCGGCTACGACATCAGCCTCGGAGCTGTCCCTGTCGGTGCTGGGGGGGGTCCTTGTCTCCTTGGAGTGGGGACCTCCGGCCTTGCAATGATAGGGGCGCCTTTGAGGTCATGCGGAGCGTGCTAGACCCAGTGTCTACCCCACAGTCGGCTCCGTCAGCTCCTCCCTCTTCAGTACCTGTGGTGATTTCTACCCATCCCCTTGTATCAGACCGCAGAGAGCCAGCTCCTCAGGTTTCCCCATTGGGAATTTCCTCCTCTTCCGTGGCCTCTCTTGATCCAGTAGGAGAACCCCCTCGGAAGAGACAGTGCAAGAGGAAGCACATTGACTGCTCTGAGTCTATCACCTCTGACACTGACTTGGAGGAATCTGAAGGTTCCCCTCGATCCCCCTCTGAGGCTGTCTCCTTTGCTGACATCCTTGAAATCCTGAAACAGAGGGGGAACTGGCCCGCCCTTAACCCTTCAGAGGACAAGTCAGTTTACCTTGAGGCATTTGGCTCTCGCCCTTCCACCTCCTGGGTGTCCCCTCCCTTTGACCCCCTTATGGAAGTGGTGGCAAGGAAGGCTTGGACGGCCCCTGATTCAGTGGAACCTACCCCAAGGAGGCCGTCAAAATTTATTACTGCCCCTAAGGACAAAGACTTTCTATCAAAAGGTGTCTCTGTTGATGCCATGGTGGTGGCTGCAACCACTAAGAAGGAGTTAGCCGATCCTTCGGTACCTGTCCATCCTCCTAATAAGGAGTCTAGGACCATGGACAGGTACGGTAAGCGGATGTTTTCTTCAGCGACCTTCTCAATGCGGTCGCTGAACTATTTGTGTCACTTCACCCGTCTCCAGACAGATTTGCTCAAAGATATGGGTGAGGCTATACAGGATCCAACAGTTGAGGGGTTCCAAGACAAAATGAACTCCCATTTTTGCTCCCTGAATTCGATTGTTAACTCCTCCATACGGCTTATCTCATACGCTGCTGATGGGGCGAGTAGGGCCGCAGGCACAGGTGTAGCTTTACGACGTCACGCCTGGATGCGGCTTTGCAATTTTGCGGACCCTTTCAAGGCGTCCTTCACCAATTCCCCCTTTGATGGCTCAACATTGTTTGGTCCTCAGGTGAAGGATACATTGACTAGGTGCGAGGTGGAAGGTAAGACTCTCTCTGCTGTGGGAGTCCATTTTTCTACCCCTTCTAGACCTTATCCAAAAGGTCAGAGGGGAGGAAAAATGTGGTTCCGCAAGCCTCAGGGAGTCTCATCTGACGCACAAGGTCGATTCCCCTCTAGAGGCAGAGGGGGGAATAACAATAGACGCCCTAGAGGCAGAGGAGGTCCGCAAAACCAGGGTAGCAGAGAAACTTTCTCTGATGAACCCTTTCAGCATCCCTGAGGAGCTGCCCGGCCGTCCACCTTCGGAGGCAGTCGGGGGAAGATTATCACTGTACCCAAAAGCCTGGCTTTCCCTCTCCCAAGACAAATGGGTACAGTCAATCATATCCGAGGGTTACAAAATTCCCTTTATTCACACCCCTTCCCAACCCAAAGGATCCCTTCCAGACATTCCACCCAGTCTAAGGGAACAAGCAGCACTAGAAATATCAAAGCTGCTATCAAAAAGAGCTATCCAATCAGTCCCAGCAGACCAGCAAGGATCCGGAATCTACTCCAAATTCTTTTGGTACCAAAAACAGGGGACTGGAGACCTATACTGGATCTCAGCAAGTTAAACAATTATATCAAAAAAACAAAATTCCGGATGGTCACGCCACAGTCCATTCTACCCTTCTTGGGTCAGGACAATTGGATGTGCTCGATAAACCTTCAGGATGCGTACTACCACATCAAAATGCACAGACGCTCCAGGAGGTTTCTCCGCTTCAGGCTGGGAGCCAGTCACTACCAGTTCAGAGCCCTGCCCTTTGGTCTCACTACAGCCCCCCCGAGTGTTTACCAAATGCATGGCAGTGGTCGCGGCTCACTTGAGACGTCAAGGATTCCAGGTGTTTCCATATTTAGACGACTGGCTCCTTACTGCCACCACCAGACATCAACTGCTTCTAGCCAGAGACTTCACCATCCAAACTTGCCAAGCTCTAGGCATTTCAATAAATTTCAAAAAATCTGCCTTGTCGCCTTGCCAATCTATTACCTTTATAGGCGCCACCTTAGACACACTCAATCTTTCCGCCAGACTTACAGAGCAAAGAGTGTTAGATATCCGCAAACAAGTTTACCTTCTACTACAATGCAACAAGATCAAAGCCAGGGTAGTCTTGAAGGTATTAGGACTCATGGCAGCTACTATCACCCTTCTCCCCTTAGCTCGTTTCCACATGAGGATCCTCCAATGGATGCTGTTTACTCAATGGTCCTTCCAACAGCTCCCGATGTCTCACATCATATTAATAACTCAATCATGCAAGAATCACCTGTCTTGGTGGATCACATCACCTCAAGTTCTCCAAGGCAGACCTTTTGTCCCCCCCCCCCAGTCGCCACGGTGACAACGGACACCTCCCTGATCGGGTGGGGGGGGGGCATTATCAGGGCAGGACAGTCCAGGGCACGTGGCAACCTTTCGAGTGCCACTTGCACATAAATGTCTTAGAGATGAGAGCAGTGCTTTTAGCGTTGCAAGCCCTTCAGGACTCTCTTCCCATGGGGACTATTGCAATTCAGACGGACAACATGTCCGTAGTGTGGTACATCAACAAACAGGGCGGAACCAGATCCTACCCCTTATGTCGAGAGGCACTCAGACTTTGGCAGTGGGCGATTTCTTCTCAGCGTTTTCTGATAGCAACGCACATTCCCGGGAAGTCCAACGTGATTGCGGACAAGTTGAGCAGGGCCATTCTGATGCCCTACAAGTGGTCTCTGAAGAAATCAGTGCTGGAAGAAGTCTTCCAAAGATGGGGCCAGCCTTGCTGCGATCTTTTTGCTACTTCCCAAAACAGCAAGTGTCACGACTTCTTCACTCTCTTCCCATTACCAGGCCATCCCACCAGAGACGCTCTAGTCCACGATTGGCCCCGGGGACTTCTGTATGCTTTTCCCCCTTTTCCACTGATATCTCAATTAATTCAGAAAGCTATCGCCTTGAGAGTTACAATGATCCTCATTGCCCCTTACTGGCCTCGACAGATATGGTTTCCGTTCCTCCATCATTACCTATTGGAGCAGCCTTGGCATCTGGACCCGGTGCCAGATCTGTTGACCCACCAGTCGGGCCAGCTGCACCACTCCCTTCATTCTCTCAACCTCACAGCGTGGTTTCTCCAATTCCTACCCTAGCCAGGCTTACCTCAATCTCTCATTCGGTCCAGAACATCCTGATAGCCTCTCACAAATCTTCTACCAGGAAGATTTATAATAGTAAATGGAAACGTTTTTCCTTCTGGGCAGCATCAAAGAATATAGACCCCTTCACTGCACCTATCCAGTCTATCCTAGACTTTCTGGCAGAGCTCTTCCATTTAGGCTCTTCTTCATCTACCATTAGAGTACAACTAGCTGCTATATCTAATTTTCATGTAGGAGTCTCAGACTCCAGTATCATGTCCCATAAGCTCTGCAAAGCCTTTTTAAGAGGTATTTTTCTGCTCAAGCCCCCAATCAAAGATCCCCCACCTCAATGGGACTTGAATTTGGTTCTGGCATCCTTGATCCTCCCCCCCTTTGAACCAGCGGCTTCATGCCCTCTTAAGCTGCTCTCATGGAAAACACTTTTTCTAGTAGCCATAACTTCAGCTAGAAGGGTATCTGAACTTCATGCTCTGTGCAGTCGTCCTCCTTACTTAGTTTTCCACAAAGATAGGGTGTCTCTCCGGACTAATCCATCCTTCCTACCTAAAGTTTCCTCTGAGACAAATCTGAACCAAACGATTGATCTCCCAGTATTTTTCCCTGACTATTCCAACAGGTCGGAACAAAAGTTACATTTTCTAGATGTTCACCGCCAACTTAGATATTATTTAGACAGAACTAAACAGTTCAGGAAATCTGATCAGCTTTTCCTGTCTTATGCGGAAGGGAAATTGGGCCTTCCAGTTACTAAGGTGTCCCTCTCAAGATGGCTTACCTCTATAATTACCTTCATCTATGAAATCAGACATCAAAAACTGCCTTCAAGACCTAGAGCTCATTCATCTAGGGCATTAGCTACATCTGTAGCTTTTCAGGACAGGCTGCCTATAGATTCCATTTGTGCAGCAGCCACTTGGGCTTCTCCTCATACATTCATTTCACATTATAAATTGGACATGGTTTCCAGAAGCCGTGCCAGCTTTGGTTCCACTGTTCTCAAGAGTCTGTTCCGATAGGCCGCCCGGAATAAGGTGCTAGGGACGCGGTCCCATCCAGCAAGAATGAAGGTGAGATTGACAACTTAACATTAAGAAGTTATGTACCTACCATAACGTTCCATGTTAGTTGTCTTCTTCTCGCCTTCTTTCTTACGTCCCACCCTCCTTCCCCCTAGCCTGGACAGACCGATAGGAAATTTTGGGATCTTCCTTTGGAGTTTCCTTCCCACATGTTCTACCACCTCTATTTCCCCTTTTATGTTCGTGTAGCTTACATTCAGGTTTATATAGAGGTGGGTTCTTTTTTCTCCATACTGTGGAGACCAGAACTGCTTGGTTTAGCTATCAAACGAGATCTGAGTAGTTACCGCCTAGCATTGTGGGATATAGAGGAGCCTCAAGCCGGTGGAATTAGCTCTCGAGCTTTAGTATTGGCCGAGTCGGAGCTGAGGTTTGGCTCCGAACCCATCCAGCAAGAAAGAAGGCGAGAAGAAGACAACTAACATGGAACGTTATGGTAGGTACATAACTTCTTATTTACTAACAAAAGGGGCAGAAATATAAAAGAATATGGTAGAAAGAGATATATTTACAAGTGTGGTAAGAAGAAGAGGGACATTTGTGTGCCTTAATTGTTCGATATGTAGGTAGATGTCAGGAAACCCCAAATTTAGTTGTATAGGAAGTGACAATGATTATAAAATTCCAGGTTATTTTATTTGCAAGTCTTCATTTATAACTTATATAGCAAAGTGTTTAACATGTGAAATATTTTATGTTGGCAAGACCAATAGAATGCAAAAAAGTATATATGTAAACATTATTATGCAGTGAAAATAAAAAATATCAAGAAAATGCTTTTGGTAAACACTCTATGGATTGTTCAGGTTTTAAAATGTTTTTGTAGTTTGTTATAGATCATGTCGTCAATGATTGTAATGATGACAGAAGGAATTACAGCTTGAGAAGTCAGATGGCAAATATTGTTAAATGCATATATTTTACCGAGTTAAATGCTATAGTAAATGATAAAATTATTTAAAAAAAAAAAGGAATTTAATAAATGTGAATAATAGATTGTATTTATATTTGTAATTATATTTATATTTATGTGTGATTAGTTTAAAATGAATCTAGTTGTGTTTTAAAGGTCATGATGTGTCAGGAGACATGAAGCATGGTATAAAAAGAGTGGTTGTTTGTCATTAGTTTCTTCTGAGAAAGGGTTTATATCACATCATTGAAAGTTTAAAACATCGAACTGAATGCATCGAACCATGAAAACATCGAAATGATGCGAATGGCAGTTTCCAACGGGGACATGAAACATTAAGGGTGTAGGCAGGGGGGCAAGCCCCCCTGCACTCCCCCACACCCCCTGCTACTTAAATATACTGACTCCGAGATCGCGCTACAGTGTAGGAAACATAAATCTTCCGATGTTATGTGATCCTATCTCGCCTACATTCAATACTGATGGGCTCGGAGCCGATCCCTCGGCTCCGACTCGGCACGCTATGCTATAGAGCGAGGCCTCTTATTGGCTGAGCTATTTCTTATCCCAGGATGCACCACCACTAATCCCCCAGATCTCATTTGCCGCTTACAAGCTAGGACGTGGTCTCAAACTTGGCTGGGCTAAGTACTATTTTATTCAGACTTTTCCTGTCAGGAAATTTGCTTATTTGAACCCAAAAGCTGTTTTAACAGCTATTGTTGTGGTACGAGTGTGTTTAAAGAGAATCTGTTGAGAAAGTTGTCTTTTTTCATTAAGGGAAGGTTTCCCGTTTAAGACTTTTCCAGTCACCGGTGTTTCAAAAGTTAGTTTCGGCTCCAGCCCATTCGGCTTCGGAGCCGATGGTCCACCCTGCTATTATGGTTCCTCCTCCAACAGCCTCAGCACTGTTGGAGCCGGTGCTGGTGGAACCGATGGAGGTTTTCGGGTCGGGCCCGACCCTTACTCCAACTCCGGCTCTTGAGCGGAGTTCGGTACGCGGACTTCTTCTGTCGGCCCCGGGGGGGGATGCTTCGGGACTGATGTTTTCGGTCCCAAGCCTTCCTCTCGGTGCGTCGGCTGCGGGAGTGCTGTCTACCGTTGTGGCCACGGAGGTGGGACCTTCCCAGGATTCTGGTGGTCGCGCCTTCAGGGCCATGAGGAGTGCGTTAGCCAAATCTTCTTTGGCTACCTCCACGGTCTCCCCAGCTCCTTCCCTGCATACTGAGACTGGGTCTTTGGCAGTCCCCCGGGGCCTGAGGTTACCCCCACTGTGGTTTCCCCCCCTCCTGGAGGTCCCTCTGAAGCTTCTTTGGAGGAACCCCCCAGGAAAAGATTGTGCAAGAGGAAGCACGTTGACCCCCCTGATGAGTCTCTTACATCAGACACTGATCTCGATGATGCAGAGGGGTCCCCTAAGTCGTCCTCAGATGATGTCTCCTTTGCAGACATCCTGGAAGCCCTTAAACAATGAGGGGGCTGGCAATCCAAACCCCCTTCTGCTAATGAGTCTGTGTTCCTTAAGGCCTTCGGGGCTCAGCCCTCCGCCTCCTGGGTGTCTCCGCCCTTCGACGAGCTCTTGGACTTGATCTGTCGAAGGGCGTGGGAACACCCAGACTCTGTGGAACCGGTGCCTGCTCGTCCTAATAAGTTCCTGTCAGCACCCCCGGAAAAAGAGTTTCTGACGAAAGGTGTGGCTGTAGATGCTTTGGTGGTGGCATCTGCTACCCAGCAAGATGTAGCAGAGGCTTCGACGTCCGTCCATCCTCTTAATAAGGAGTCTAGGAGCATGGATCGGTACGGTAAGCGCACCCTAAGTTCAGCGGCCTTTACATTAAGGTCCCTGAACTATCTCACGCACTTTACCAGATTTCAGAGGGATCTGATTAAAGAACTTTCCGATACCCTCTTGGGTAACCTGCCTGAGGAGCTGGCCCAGATGGTTGTCTCTCAGCTGGCTACGCTGTCGTCCATATCAAACTCGTCCATGAGGCTCATTTCTTATGCGGCCGAAGGGGCGAGTAGAGCGGGTACAGGCATTGCTCTACGGAGACAAGCCTGGCTCCGCCTGTGTCATTTTGCGGAGGCCTTTAAGTCTTCCTTTGCCGACGCCTTTGATGGGTCCTCCTTGTTTGGACCCAAGGTAAAGGACACACTGACCCGCAGCAAGAAGGTAAGACTTTGACTGTCAGGGGCACGATTTCCCACTCCCTTTCGGCCTTACCCCAAGGCTAAAAGAGGAGGGAAAATGTGGTTCCGTAGATCTCAGAAGTCTTACCCCTCACAGCAGGACGATCCCCCTTCCAGAGGCAGGGGAGGGGGAAATTCTTCTGGAAGATGCCATCCCAGAGGCGGCAGAGGCCCTTGCAACACTGGAGACCGTGAGTCCTTTCGTGGCTCTTCAGCCTTTCACAGTCCCTGAGGGATTGCCCGACTGTGCAGCTCCGGAGCCAGTCGGGGTCGCCGAGGCACCTAAAAGCCTGGGAAGGTATCACTCAGGACCGATGGGTGCTTCGAATTATCGCGGGAGGTTACGCCATCCCTTTCTCTCACTCTCCACCTCAGTCCAAAAAAATCCCGGACCCGCCACCCAGTCAATGGGAAACTGCAGCCTTAGAAGTTTCAAAGCTGCTGCAAAAAGAGTCATCCAACCGGTCCCCGCAGACCAGATCGGATTAGGGACTTACTCAAGATTCTTTTTGGTGCCAAAAAAGACCGGGGACTTGAGGCCCATTTTGGATCTCAGCATTCTAAACCGTTCAGTCAAAAAGTCCAAGTTCCGAATGGTCACCCTACAAACCATTCTCCCATTGCTGGAGAAAGGTGTTTGGATGTGCTCCATAGATCTCAAGGACGCTTATTACCATATCATGGTACATCAAGAGTCCAGGAGACATCTGCGCTTCAGCCTAGGAGGCAGTCATTTTCAGTTCCGCGCGCTGCCCTTTGGTCTCACCACAGCCCCCAGGGTGTTCACCAAATGTTTGGCGGTCGTGACTGCTCACCTGAGAAGTCTAGATGACTGGCTCCTAACTGCCACCTCCAAGCATCTACTATTGTGGAGCCTACAAGCCACGATATCTCTGGGCAATTTCCTTGGAATCACCTTCAATTGGCCAAAGTCTGTGTTGCTGCCATCTCAACGCACAAGATTCATCGGAGTAGAGATAGACTTAAACCGAATGCGGGTCTATCTACCTACAGACAGGATACAAAACATACAGGCTCAAGTTCGAGCCTTACTTCCCAGATCCAAAGCCCCAGCCAGAATGGTCCTGCAGCTGTTGGGATCCATGTCCGCCACGGTTCTTCTAGTTCCCCTAGCAAGATTGCACATGAGAATTCTCCAGTGGCTTCTTTCAGCTCAGTGGTCCTTTGAGGAACTCCCTCTCAGTCACCTCATACGGATCACAGAAACCTGCAAACGGGACCTTCACTGGTGGTTGGTGCCCTCCAATCTGGATCAGGGATGACCCTTTGTTCCACCTTCTCCTGTGGCCACTTTGACCACGGACGCCTCCCAGATGGGGTGGGGGGGGGCATTCCCTGGGCAGGTCAGTCCAAGGCAAATGGCATCCAGAAGAGACCCTACTTCATATCAACATCCTAGAAATGAGGGCGGTGCTTCTGTCCCTTCAAGCCCTTCACGATTACCTCCCTCAGGGCGTAATTGCCGTTCACTCCGACAACATGTCAGTGGTCTGGTACCTGAACAAACAGGGAGGGACCAGATCCTATCCCCTTTGCAGAGAGGCCATGAGAGTTTGGGAATGGGCAGTGTCGACCAAACGCTTTCTAGTGGCTACTCATATTCCGGGCAAGTCCAATGTGATAGCCGACAGACTGAGCAGAACTATCCTCTCTCCACACGAATGGTCTCTGAACATTACAGTTGCAAATCAGATTTTCAGCAAATGGGGAGTACCGTGTTGCGACCTCTTCGCGACTCCACTGAATGCGAAGTGCAAAAAGTTCTTCTCCCTCACCCCGGCTCCGGGGAAGAGCCCTATGGACACACTATCCCGTCCGTAGCCCACCGGCTTGCTTTATGCCTTTCCCCCAGTTCCTCTCCTTCCCAGGGAGATCCAAAAGGCATCTCTCTTGAGGAGCAAAATGATTTAGGTGCTCCTTACTGGCCTCATCAAGTATGGTTCCCCTATCTTCGGAAATATGCTCTGGAAGGTCCATGGTTCCTGGATCAGACCCCAGACCTATTAGTTCATCAGTCGGGACTATTTCACCAGTCCCTACACACCTTAAAATTGACGGCTTGGCTCCTCCTCTTCCGACTATAGTCAGGAGTCATACCTTGGATCCAGAAGTTGTACACATTTTATCTTCGGCCCACAAGTCTGCTACAAAGAAATTGTATTCTAGCCAATGGAAAAGATTTGCTATTTGGGCTCAACTCTGGGGTCTGGACCCCATCACCATTCCTGTATCAGAAGTACTGAAATTTCTAACTTCTCTTTTCAATCAAGGCTCTTCAGTCTCTACCATCAAGGTTCAATTGGCAGCTATTTCCAATTTTCACGAATCTATAAACCCACCTTTAATGAGCAACAGATTGTGTAAGACCTTCTTGAAAGGTGCTACGCTTTTAAGACCTCCGATTTCTCATCCTGCTCCTCCATGGGATCTCGATGTGGTGTTACGCGCCTTAACTTCTTCCCCCTTCGAACCGGCAGCGACATGTGATTTAAAATTTCTATCGTGGAAAACTGCCTTTCTGGTGGCGATTACTTCTGCCAGAAGGGTTTCAGAGCTTCAAGCTTTCTGTAAAACCTCCGTACTTGGTTTTTCACAAAGACAGAGTATCTCTCAGGCCAAATCCATCCTTTGTCACTAAAGTTTGTTCCAGTTTCTGCCTACAACAGTCATTAGAACTTCCAGTCTTCTTTCCGAAGTATTCTAACAAAGCGGAATTCATATTCCACACATTAGATGTCCACAGGCAGTTGCGTTTTTATTTAGATAGGACCAAACAAACAAGGAAAACAGATCAGTTGTTTGTATCCTTTGCGGACAATAAATTGGGCAAAGCCGTCACAAAGGTCACTATTGCCAAATGGATCAGGGACTGTATTACTCAAGCTTATTCTTATTCTAATAAAGACCTTACCACCTCTGTCAAAGCTCATTCTACAAGAGCTATGGCTACTTCGATAGCTTTTCATTCTAAGCTTGCCATTAGTGACATTTGTGCTGCGGCTACATGGTCTTCCCCGCACACTTTCATCTCCCACTACAAATTGGAAGTGGCATCTAGAGGACGAGCTTCATTTGGTTCCACAGTGCTCAGGAGTGTTTTCCAATGAGCCACCCAGGATTTAGGTGCTAGGGACGCTGTCCCATCAGTATTGAATGTAGGCGAGATAGGATCACATAACATCTTTTAGTTTTATGTACTTACCATAACTTTAGATGTTTGGGATCCATCTCGCCTACATTCCCAATAACCCACCCTCCTTCCCCCTTCCTTGGAGATCAGAGGATATCAGAAGGTCCGAATCCTGTTGTTTCATCTTGAAACATCTGACAATGTTATATAAACAAGTTGTGCATGTGTGCATGAATGCGGACAAACAAGATCTGGGGGATTAGTGGTGGTGCATCCTGGGATAAGAAATAGCTCAGCCAATAAGAGGCCTCGCTCTATAGCATAGCGTGCCGAGTCGGAGCCGAGGGATCAGCTCCGAGCCCATCAGTATTGAATGTAGGCGAGATGGATCCCAAACATCTAAAGTTATGGTAAGTACATAACTAAAAGTTTCTGAACTGTAGTGCACTGAAGTGCGATTGAAGTGGTATATTTAAGTGGCAGGTGGTGTGGAGGTGCAGGGGGTCTTGCCCTCCTGCATGGAGCAATTTGTTTTTGATCTACACTCCACAGGTTTTTTTTCCATTTCGATGTTTTACAGTTTGATGAATTCAGTTCGATGTTAAGTGATTCGATATTTTCATCTTTCGATGATGTGATATACACCCCTGAGGAAGACTGCTATTATGACCAAAAGTACTTAGTTAAAATGTTGTGACAAATTGTGACAAACTGCATTCATATGCTTTATCATCTTCATTTGGTTTCCAATCTGTTAGTTTGTTTCAGTTGTTATTTAGGGACTGTACATACTGTTGCATGTTGAAGTTATTAGCCCAAACAGTGTATACATTTAACCACATTCTCAGTCACTTGTGATATACTTCAGGCATAATCCATTCAGCTTTATGAGATCACTCTTTCAGTATCATACGCCGTACAATGTATGGGTTATAGCATGCCAATGATATGGCCACAAGCTAGGTGTCAAAGTTTCAGGGTACCTTTCACATGCCCTAACCATTGTAGAGCTCATGGAGAGCCACATAAAAGCAATGGTTAGGAAGCTAAATGATTCAGATCTTTGTTAACAATGACATGCACTCTCTCTGCAGGCCTCATGGAACTGATGGTCGACTCGCGATTTTTCAAAACTGGGCATATAAGTACCCTTATGGGGAAATCTTCAATACCATGATTTTTATGAAAAAGCTGTATTTTTTTTTCTTTTGATAAATATATTTTGCTAGGAAATGTAATATTTTGATCTGTCATGTCATATAAGGGGATTTTCTTTGGGAAATGCTTGTGTGAAAAAACTGTAAAAATCTTTATTGCTATAATTTGCCAACATTTCTGTGTGGAGTACTTGTTATACACTCAGGATATTGTGGTTTTTGGGAACTGTCACTGAAAATGTTACTTCAGAAATTTTAAGTTTTCCATCAGTGGGTTTATTGGACTCATTTAGGCTCCATTACCTGCCTTTCAGGCCCTTTTCTTGGCTAACAGTAGAGCAATTATCACTGTCATCAGTTCTTTCTTCTATGTGTCTGCAAGAAAAAGAAAATATTTTGAGAGTCTTTGATCATTAAGTTTTCACCCTTACTGGTTTACACACTGATGGGTGACTCTTCTGTGGCCAGACACGGTATCGCAGACAGCTCATCATTGCCTCTTGGTCCCTTTCATGTAGCTTCTTGGGAAGCCACTAAAGACCAAGACTTAGAAATGTGTTCTTCAGCTCTTGGCCTGCCTTCACTGGCCAAGGGAGAACCACTCTTGTTGATCTTGGGGGAAGGAACAGATGAAATCTTACCACATAGCTGGGCTAAAATGTTTGATTCTTGGGTTAGTACCCCTGCCATGGGTTGGTCTTGTTCCAGGGGGTTCCCAAGAAACAAAATCAAAAGGTTAAAATTTGCAACTTCTCGTATTTCTCTCAATATGTACAGAGAAGACTTGCTGGGTTTTGCAAAGGGATTGCTTTCAGCCTTTAATGTTTTATATCCTTTTTCTTCACTGACTTCAAATAGAAAAATAAAAATAATTCCTTCTCTTTCTGACACTGATTGCCAGTCAAAAGAAAAGGGACTGTCAGGGGAATATTTCTGTTCAGTGAACTCTCCCTGAGTTGAAGATTCTGAGGGAAGTGTTTCTTCAGATTTCCCTTCAAAAGAGTTATCTTTTTCTAAAACTATAGTTAAAATTAAAAAGAAAATGTTTAGCTGAAAACAGAATGAAATCCCTATCTTCCAGTAAAAGTATTATGGTTTTGTTGCAGATTGATTTTCATCAGCCTGCAGCTGTTCCTTCTGTTTTTGTAGCTTTAGATGGTGTTTTCTTAACAGCTTTTAGTATACCTGACAGTCAACCTCTTGTACCTAAAAAGTATGATGAGTTACATAAAATACCTCATACACCTACATATCTTAGTTTTAAATCCTAAATCAGATCCTACAGTTATTTCTTTATCAAGGCCTTCTACCTCTAAATATTTTGTGAATGCTAACCCCTTTCCCACTGACTTGGAAGGCAAAGCTTCTGATAGATTTGGGAAGAAAATTGATTCTTCTGCTACATTAGCTTTCAGTATTCTGAACTGCCAGGCTTGCATGTTAAAATATTACTGACTTCTTTGAGAACATGATAAAGTTAACTCTTAACCTCTCCTCTTCAGAAGTTAAAATTTCATTGAATTCCTTAACTGTGTCTATTTCTTAAGTAATCCAACACTCTTTAAAGTGTTCTTATGATTTTGTTGATCCTGTGTCCATAGCTGCTGATACTGATTACGTTATGAGAAGATTTGCTTGGTTATTTTCTCAAAATGTTCCAGAAGATGTTAAGGCTGAGATTTTAAATTTTCTCCTTGACAAAGATGTGCTGTTTGACCCTTTTGTGCTGGTATCCTTAAGCAATTTGATGAAAGAGGGAGATTGATTCGAGGGTTTACTGATATCTTTCAACTTTCCTTTTCTGAGTTCTGTAAATTCAGGATTCTTTTTCAAGAATCAAAAATGTTGGCAGTAATCAATGCTGTAAAAGCGTTAGATCATTCCTCATCTCCAGGACCTCTGCAAGTTATTACAGACAATGCCACAGTGATGTGGTATGTAAACAAACAAGGGGTGCAAGATCCCACCCCCTTTTAGATTTGTCGTGATTATTTGCGAGGTGGCAAGTCAGCTCAGTTTGACTCTTCAGGCTTTTTATATTCGAGCAGAGCAGGGCCAGGGCAGACCCTCACAAATGGAAATTACACCTGGGGGGGGGGGGGTCTTGCCGGGAATGGATTCAGCTGTGGGGAACACCTGAAATAGATCTGTTTGCTTCCTTTTAAAAGAAATTCTGTAAGATTCCTTGCAAACAGGCCTGGAAGACAAATGCTTTCTCATTCCCACAGACTGGAATGTCAATTTAAGCTTTTCTACCCTTCCCTCTGAAATCCAGGGTTCTTGTAAAGATCTAAAATGACCCACCAAAGATAGTGGTAGTGACTCCATTTTGGCGCAGGCAACAGTAGTTCTCCCTTATTTTGAAAATGGCCAAAGACAATTATCAAAGGCTTTTCCACAGCCTGGATTTACTCACATAAGACACCCCAAACTGAAAACACTTAATTTGACTGCCTGTAAGATAGAGTCTTAATACCCTTTAGGCATGTTTTTTTTTAAACCTGGGAAATCACATATGTGTAAGTCTCAAAAATTTTCTAGTTGATAAAATAAGAACCAGGGCCCTTTTAATGCCCAGATGCCTCTGGGTCCAGAATACTTGTGTGAGTGGTTATCCCTGGCCTTTCTTGCACTTCTGTCAATCAAGGTTCATCTGCTAGCTATTTCTGCTTGTCTGCCCTTAGAATACCCCCTTTCTATCTGTCCTCAAGTCAAGCAGTTTTTTAAAGGGATTTTACATAACCATCTGCCTAGAAAACAGGTGACACCTCCTTTGAATCTTAACGATGTGCTTAAAAAAAATCACAATTTTTCCATTTGAACAATCACATCATGCTGAGTTTTAGGCTCTTATGGTGAGTAAACCCTACCTCATTTTCCACAAGGACATGGTTTCTTTGAGACCAAATCCTTCTTTTATGCCTAATGTGGTTACAGAGTTTACCTGGAGTCAGTCTATTTTCTTTGAGAACAAATCCTCATTTTACACCTAAAGTGATTTGAGTCAATCTGTTAATCTCACTGCATTCTTTCGAGAAGATAAACAAGGGAGAAAGAATTTTACATACTTTGGATGTAAATAGGCAACTCAAATGCTACTTGCACAGAACAAAATCCTTTGGGAAGGCCGATCAGCTATTTGTTTCCTATGGAGGTAAAAAAAATGTACAATCAGTGTCAAAGGAGACAGTTTTTAGAGGGTTGTATGATGCTATGTCTTTCTGTCCTTCTCACCATAACGAATCACTTCCAGATAGGGTTAGGGCTGACTCTGCTAAGACTTTGGTTTCCTCTGTGGTTTTTTGGTAAGGGGTGGATTCCGGAAGTATCCTAGAGGCAGCATCTTGGTTCTCTGTACATATTTTTACAAGGAATTTCAAAATGGATTCCTTTTCCAGGTTCAGAACAGGGTTTGCTAGGAAAATTCCCCAGGGGGGTCATGGATTCTTAAATTCCTTCCTCCTTCCTATATAATCCTAAATTTTGATTATCTATCCATACAACATAGCTTATGCAAAAGTGATCTAATATTGAACATCGTACAGTTGTGTAAGTAAGCTTAGCATAACAGTAGATGTACTGATACATCAGTGTTGCAGTAGTTGTCCCCTCCCTTATCCCCTTTGGTCTGTTTTTTTTTTTTTTTTGTGCATTGCCAGGGTGTATATATTTACATATGTTGATATGTTTAATTTTTCCTTCCCTTGCATTTATCATTCTGGGCTGTAGCCTCCTTACTTGAATCAAGAAAACTGTAAAGCCTTTGGTGTCCTAACCACTGCTGTCATGAGGCTCTTCTCAAACCCCACAGCAATTAGAGTGTGTGAATGATGCTCTGAAGCTTTAAAAACTGGACGGTGGACATATCAATGGCAGGATATAGCCCATAAAGCTTAGGGTACGGTAACAGTATTCTTTTAGAGCACCTACTGTTATTATAAGTTTACTTACACAACTGTACTTTGTTTTAAACTTTGTGAATAATAATTTTAGTATAATTTATATGGTCCCTACCTTGGAAAGAATAAATTCAAAAGCTGCAATACATGGTTTACACATTCACAATAAGCAGTTAATTCCAGATCATTTTCCTGGCTATCATGGCAATAAGAACTCAACATTCAACCATTAGGTACAATCCCCTGCCAAATGTCAAAAGTTGTAGTATTTGACTGCAGACTTTGAATAGTTCCATTCATAGGTTCATACTAGGCTATCTGCCCTAGGGCATTTACAAGCCTAGCCCAGAGTTTTGTGGCTTTCACCACCCCTTTAGTTTGAAGGATACTATGCCCATTATTTTGCTGTGCCTCTGTCAAGCAGTGACACTGAGGTTATCCCTGGGGTATACCTGCGATCTCCCATCCATTGGTCAAGATTTCTCTTGAACAAGGCCAGCGAGGTGCTCTGCCTCACATGAACCGGGATTTTGTTCCACAGCATAGGGAGTCTCTGGGTGATGAATCTGTCCCTCCAGCACGTCCTATTAATAGTCGTGTCGAGGTTTAAGTCTCTTGCCCTTGTAGTTCTGATGGATTTAGATTTTTTGAGGTGAAGCATGTTCATTAATTCCGGGTTGGACATGGCCTTGTATGTCAGGCACAGGTCACCTCTGAGCAGTCGGTAAGCGACTGAATAGAGCTGGAGTTCCTTCAGTCGGGTAGCATAAGACTTATTTTTGAGACCCTTTATCCTTTTAGTGAGGAACTTTTGGGGCCTTTCCAATTGCTGCAGGTGTCGGGTCAGATACATTCCGAATGGGGCATTGTACTCAATCATTGGTCTGATGAGTGATGAGTACAGGGGAACGATGACCTCCCTTGATCTAGATGTGAATCCCTTCATGATCAGGTGGGCAATGTAGAAGGTCTTCCTAACTACTTTGGCAACGTGAGTGTCAAACGAAAGGTTACTGTCAACCTGGGTCCCCAGATCCCTGATAACCTCTTCTGTGCTTAGTGGATTGCCACCTATATGGTAACTAGGGGTAACCTTGTTTTTCCCGAAGGGGATGACTATGCATTTTTTGGCGTTTAACTTTAGGCCATGGCTCTGGCACCAGTTGTCCGTTTCTATGAGACCCTTCTGAAGGATGTCTGTGTCAGATGGATTTTCAACTATGGTGCCCAGTTTGCAGTCATCTGCAAACTTTGCCAGCCATAATCCTCCTGTGTTTGCCTGTACTTCTGAAAAGTATATGCCGAACAAGAGTGGGCCCAGGACTGAGCCCTGTGGCACACCACTTGTGACAGGCTTGGAGTCAGACATGGCGCCAGCAACTCTGACCCTGTGGGTTCTGTCACTTAGCCAGTTTGCAACCCATCTTGTGACATATGGGTTTACGTTTAAGCTGGTGAGTTTTTCATTGATACCTGAGTGGGGTATTGTGTCGAAAGGCTTTGCCAGGTCAAGGTAGGCTGTGTGGACTGCCTTGCCCTCGTCAATGGCCTTGGTGACTGTTACGAAAAAGTCAACCAAGTTTAAAAGGCATGATCTGCCCTTGACAAAGCCAAACTGGGTTGGATTCAACGTCTGCAAGTCCCCTATGTCTTTATTTATGAGTTCCATTATGATCCTCTCCATAGCTTTGCAGACCAGGCTTGTCAAGCTGATGGGGCGGTAGTTTCCGGGGTCGGTGGAGGCACCTCCTTTGTGAAGTGGGACCACCGTTTCCGTACGCTACTCCTTGGGTACGTATCCTGAGGTGAGACTAAGATTAAACAGTTGCCCTAACTGCGGGTTTAATTCCTCATTGAGTTCGTGGAGCACACAACCAGGGACACCATCTGGTCCCATGGATGCTGTGTTTTTCGCCTTGGAGAGAGCAGTTCTCACCTGAGCATTTGAGATGTTTGGGGACTACAGTCCACTGGTATAGATATCTCTCCTTTTGGGGGGGGGAGGATTTGCACTGAACCTGTCAGCCAGTATGTTGGCAATGTCTGTAGGTTCCGTGATTTTTACATCATTTTGCACTAATTCTGAGCATATCTGGGAGTTTCCTCCCAGGTTTCTAACATAGCTAAAAAAGGCCTTATGATTGTCTTTTGAGTCCTTAGCGATTTTTCTCTCAAAATTTGCCTTGGATGCTTTTATGAGAGATCTCAGTTTTTTACTTATAATGATCAAGGGTGTCTTCCCTTTTACGGATTTTGCTCTATCTTGTAGTAGCATTTTCCTTTTGTTGTAAAGCTTGTTTATGGCTGGGGTCCACCAGACTGGACGCTTGCCTTTGGCACAAAGAGTCTGTTTTGTTTGGGATTGCCTGATCCATGCAGTCCTGGAGGTGCTGGTAGAAGGCATTTGTAAGTGATTCAGCGGTTTGAGTAATGGTTTCCGCTGGCTCGGGGGTCTTGAAAGAGATTGGGTTTCCTTCTGCTCCACCTGTTGGCCAACTCTTCTTTCTCTTTTCTGACAGTCTTTTTTTCCTTTTCTAATTCATCATCTTCATTTTTAGCCTCTAGGTCTTAAATTTACTTGTTCCATTTAGCCCTTTAGTGGTTATCCTGTTGATTTTCTCAGAGGGGATTAGTTGCTTAAAAATATTTGATATTCTTTGAACATTGTAGGTTTTGGCTCACTGGTAAACTTATAAGTCTGTTTATTTAGTGTTAGATATGCCAGTATTTGTTCCACTGTAATTTGTTGCACTGTAATTACAGACTCATTAATGTGTACTATACCCCAGTTCCTTTCAGATATTGTGTCATTTGGGCGATAGATATCTTTGCTGTTGTCTCTGTTATTGGCCTCTTTCTATTTTTGACTTTTTTGGTATCAAGTCAACATAAGAAGCAAGTGCATGCTCCTGTAAATTATTTATTATTTATTTATTGACATTTGTTGACCGCGAAAGTCCACTGGGTCAGAAACCCATTTTCAGTGGAGGCCCGGGGAGATAAGCTCCAGTTACAGATTAACATTTTTACAACAAGATAACGTTTACAATATTAAAACGGAATACAGATTTTTTTACATAGAATTTCCTAGTGATTAGTGAATACACAGAGTACAAAGTTTTTTTTTACAGACTGGGTAGGAGTTAGTACTACACACACACACACACACACACACACACACACACACACACACACACACACACACACACACACACACACACACTTTTTAATGGCATTCCTTGTATGAATGGAAAAAAGACAGTAGATACATTCATAGTAAACAGTTCATTTAGGATTTAGCCTAAATAATGATTAAAAGACATAACAGCAGTTAACAAAAATTGACATACCTTAACTGATGTAGAAAAGTCAATGAAGTTTGGAAGATTTACAGTTTATTACTTGAGATTGAAAGTAGTCCTACTAGTCAGCAAAGTCTTAGCATTTGATGTTAGGTAGTCCAATCTAACCTTCATTTTTACATATGGGTTCGGGGCTGATCCTTGGCTCCGACTCGGCCGATTTTCAAGCTCGAAGACTTCTAGTTGGCTCGTGGCTAAGCAGGTATCCCATGGTGCACCAGTGCAATCTCCAGATCTCGTTTGCCACGTCGATGAGTTCAGATGTGCTTTTCTTGGCTCTGGCTAAGTTTTTTGAAAATTTTCATTGTTCTAGTATCTTTGCATAATTATTGAATATATACATTATAGGACTTATCTTTATTGTCTTGTGGTTGTTGTGTGACCTTATTAGTGGTATCCTGTGTACCAGTAGTTAGACACAGTTGCGCTTTACCTAAACCGTTAGTTTTGGCGGTTTCACCTTTCTTTCCTGTCATTTTACAGTTAGGATTTATCTAAATTGCCTTGTGGCTTTGTTTGACAAGTATAGTAGTCTCCTGTTTTCAGCAGTTAGACGAACTTGCCTTTTTCTTGTGTAGAGAATTAGTTTGGCGAGTCCGCCGTTTTTTAATCAATAGGGGCTCCTATTGATTATTTCCTGTCAAGCGATTATTGTTGACAGGTGGTCTTTAGCGGGGATCCGCTAAAGTTGTAATTTCTTATTCTTGTTAATTGCTACCCTTGAACAAGTGTGTGTGTGTTGCCTTCTTGGTCTGCTTAAATTAGAAGTTCTGGTTCTTCACAGGGCTAGGCCCGTTTAACTTAGAGGACCTAGTTCTTGTGTTGCTTCCACTGTATTTTGTTTAAAATAGTCTCCTGTGTAACTGACTCTGTCTAGTGTTTAGTGGAAAATCTAGGTTTCTATCTTACATCAAGCTTGGCCCGTTTAACTTAGAGGACCTAGTCCTCATGTTTTTCGTCTGTAGGGCTAGGCCCATTTTAGTTAGAGGACCTAGTCCTCAGTCATTTTCTTTCTCTTTCCTTTTTTCCCTCTGATTGCTTGTGGGCTTCAATGTCTACGGATAGCAAGGAGCACAAACCCTTTGGGTTTAAAAAATATATGAAGTGCTCCAAGAAAATGTCTTTGACCGATGACCACAGTAACTGTGTCTACTGTTTGGGAGCCATCCATTTGCCATCCATTTGCAAGAATCATGTTTGTCTTGTCATGCTTTCTCTCCCAGAGTGTTGCAGGAGAGAAAGAACAAATTGATACTCAGGGGTCTTTTGAAGCCTACCTTCGAGGAAGCTTTGTTTGGTTCTTTGGCTTCCTCATCTAAGTCTTCTAAGTCAAGAGCTGACTCAAAATCTAAAAGTGCAAAAAGGCCTTCTCAGGCACCGGCTACTGTTTCAGAGCCACCTGCCAAATTAATAAAACCTGCCTCCTCGACTCCTCAGTCTTTGGAGCCGAAGGAGAGCACTGTGGTTTTGGAGTCGGTCACAGATACTTCGGTGCTGACTGCTGAATCCTTATAGATAGTTGACTCTGCTTCTCGGAGCCGGTCTGTAGAGTCCTGACCGGTCTCTGTGATGGTCAAATCTCCAGTGCCTGCTAGGTCGAGATCCCCAGCCTTATCTTCCAGGAGTCTTTCAGAAGAAGATGTGGAGAGGGTAGTACTGAGACTCCTCAGGTCGTCTGCCCTGCCTAAATTTTTGTTGGCTCCGACCCATTCGGTCTCGGAGCCACTCAAACCAGTCTTATCTCCATCCATGGTTCCTCCTCTGAGCCATGTTGGGTTTTCGGAGCAGGAGTGCTTGTTACCAATGGAGGAACCCTCAGTTCTGGCTCCCCTTGCTGTTGCATTGGAGTCGAGTTCAGCTCCGACACGTTCAGCTCCATCTGTCATGTCCAGGGACCGAAGCTCTTCTGTTGGCACCGAAGGGGAAGTTTTGAATCGATCTTTGTTGGTTCCGAGCCTTCCTCTTGGTGCATCCACCAGGGTAAGCTTGGACCCTGCATCTGTCTCGGAGCCGATGGCTCTGGCTCCAGCACCGGCCTTTGTCTCTTCAGAGCAGGGACGGTCTTCGGAGCCAGAGAGATCTGCTTTTGAGGTGATGAGGAGTGTGCTGTCACAATCTACAGCTCCTGCCAGTGGTACAAGCACTCTTCTCCCCAGGGCTCCCACTTTGGTCTCAGTCCCTACTCTCTCCGGAGACAGCAGAGACCCACAGCCTCAGGAGCCACTGGCTGGTGGCCCCCACTCTTCAGGGGTATCCCTAGAAGGTCCTTTTGAGGAGCCCTCATGGAAGAGAGTATGCAAGAGGAAGCATATTGACTCCTAGGATGAGTCTCTGACATCGGACACTGACCTGGATGAGTCGGAGGGGTCCGCTAAGTCATCCTCTGATGATGTCTCCTTTGTGGACATTCTAGAGATCCTTAAACAGAGGTGTGACTGGCCCACTGTCAACCCTTCTGATGAGGAGTCAGTGTACCAGAAGGCTATCGGGTCTCAACCCTCTGCCTCTTGGGTGTCTCCACCTTTCGACGAGCTAATGGATCTGGTTAGTCGGAAGGTGTGGGATACTCCCGATGCCGTGGAGCCAGTACCTTGAAGACCAAATAAGTTCCTGTCTGCCCCTCCTGGAAAAGAATTCTTGTCTAAGGGCGTTCCCGTAGATGCCATGGTGGTGGGTGGCAGCCACGAAGAAGGAGTTGGCGGAGACTTCTTCCTCTGTACATCCGCCAAACAAGGAGTCTCGACAGATGGACAGATTTGGGAAGCGCGTATTTAGTTCAGCGGCCTTTACACTTCGATCCCTGAACTATCTTACCCGTTTCACGAGGTTGCAGAGGGATCTACTCAAGGAGTTAGGAGATTCCATACAGGGTGCTTGTCCTGAGGGAGTCCCAGATAGGATATCTGCTCAGTTGTTCACCCTAAATTCCGTAGTTAACTCCTCCATGAGGCTCGTAACTCATGCGGCTGATGCAGCGAGCAGAGCAGCGGGTTCAGGAGTTGCCCTTAGGTGCCACTCCTGGATGCACTTGTGTAATTTTGCGGAGCCGTTCAAGTCCACTTTTACCAACACCCCATTTGATGGTTCCTGCTTGTTTGGTTCCAAGGTGAAAGAATACACTCAGTCGGTGTGAACAGGAAGGAAAGACTCTCTCTGCCATGGGAGTCCGTTTTACCGTCCCCTCTCGACCATACCCCAAAGGTCAAAGGGGAGGTAAGTTGTGGTTCAAAAAGTCCCAGAGGGCCTTTCCAGACGCACACAGTGAATCCTCCTTCGGAGGCAGAGGAGGAGGAAATGGTAGACGTCGCCCTAGAGGCAGGGGTGGTTCGCAATACCATCAAGGCCATGGTTCCTTTCGAGGGCGGCCTTATCAGCGCTCCTGATGTGGGGCCCGACTGCGTTTCTCTGGGACCAGTCGGGGGTCGCATCTCTTTGTATCCAGAAGCCTACCTAAATTTAACCCAAGACAAGTGGGTACAAAGAGTCATTACCAGAGGATATATCATACCCTTTTCCCTTCCAGCATTTGTTCCCAAGAAGATCCCAGATGTTCCACCCAATCTAAGGGATCAGGCAACTGTGGAGATCAACAAGTTGCTCTCGAAAAGAGTCATCCAGCCCATGCCAGCAGAGCAGATAGGATCCGGAACTTACTCCAGGTTCTCTTTAGTCCCTAAACGAACCAGAGACTTGAGGCCAATATTGGACCTCAGCAGGTCAAATGAATCCATGAAAAAGGACAGGTTTCGGATGGTAATACTGTAGTTGATACTCCCGTTGTTAGGGGAAAGACTATTGGATGTGCTCTCTAGATCCCCAAGACACCTACTACCATATAAAAATGGACAAGGCATCAAGAACGTATCTGCACTTCCGGCTGGGAGCCAGCCATTATCAGTTTCGTGCTCTACCCTTTGGTCTCACCACAGCCCCCAGGGTGTTCACCAAATGCATGGCAGTAGTGACAGCTCACCTGAGACGTCAGGGATTCCAGGTGTTTCCGTATTTGGACGACTGGCTCCTGACCGCCCCCACCAGGCATCTACGTCTCCAAAACAGGGCCTTCACCATCCAGCTTTTTGCTCAACTAGGAATCTCCATAAATTGGGAAAAATCTGCATTACTGTCCTCCCTCGCAATCTGTGATTTTTATAGGCGCAGAGGTAGACACAGTGGATATGACAGTTCGTCTTCCCGCCGAAGAGCACAAAACCTTGTCTCACAAGTTCAGCGACTTCTTCCACTTTGAAAGGTCAAAGCAAAGTGGATTCTTCAACTTCTTGGAATGATGGCCTCAACCATTCTGTTAATACTTCTACCCAGGTTGCATATGAGAATCCTTCAATGGCTCCTATTCTCTCAGTGGTTGTTCCAATACCTATCGCTGACTCACTTTATTCTGCTGACAGAGTCTTGCAAAAAGGACCTTCGTTGGTGGATATCCCCCAACAATTTGTTCACGGGAGCTCCCTTTTTGCCTGCCCAACCCGTTGCCACTGTGACCACGGATGCCTCTCAGGTCGGGTGAGGGCCATTATTTGGGCAGGATGGTCCACAGCACATGGCAAGAACACGAGGCTCATCTGCATATCAACGTTCTGGAGATGAGAGTGGTGCGTCTGGCATTGCAAGCACTTCAGGACCTTCTTCCTCCAGGGGCGATTGCGATACAATCGGACAACATGTCGGTTGTGTGGTATATCAACAAACAGGGCGGTACCAGATCTTACCCACTCTGTCAAGAAGCCATGTGAGTTTGGGAATGGGCGATTTCTTTCCAGTGCTTTCTGGTGGCAATGCATATTCCGGGGACAACCAACGTGATAGCTGACAAGCTGAGCCGGGCAATCCTGCTGCTCCACGAGTGGTCTCTGAAATGGGAAATAGTGGAACAGATTTTCCTAAAATGGGGACAACCTTGCTGCGACCTTTTTGCCAGTCCAGTCAATGCCAAGTGCAGCAATTATTTATCCCTAATTCCCCCTCCGGGGGAAGCACCCAGAGATGCTCTGGTACACGATTGGCCCATGGGACGTATCTATGCCTTCCCTCCTTTTCCTCTAATCCCCAAAGTGATACAGAAAGCCAATGGACTGGGAAGCAAGTTGATCCTCATTGCTCCTTATTTGCCTCGTCAGGTCTGGTTTCCCTTCCTCGAGCCTCTTCTCCTGGATGATCCTTGGATCCTGGATCCAG
Source organism: Protopterus annectens (assembly GCF_019279795.1). Classification (NCBI taxonomy): domain Eukaryota; kingdom Metazoa; phylum Chordata; order Ceratodontiformes; family Protopteridae; genus Protopterus; species Protopterus annectens. The sequence goes on from NC_056747.1 coordinate 958,207,790, forward strand.
TTCCAGATCTACTGACCCACATGTCGGGTTCGCTACACCCCACTCTCCACACCCTCAAATTGACAGCTTGGCTGATCCAGTTCCATCTCTAGTCAGGCTTCATAATGTTTCATCATCTGTGTCCCATATTTTTTTATCCTCACACAAACCATCAACCCGAAGACTGTATGACAGTAAGTGGAAAAGGTTTTCTATTTGGGCACAGAAAATGAATGTGGATCCTTGCACCACTCCCGTTCCCGTAATTCTAGAATTCCTTTTGGAGCTTTTTCAGCAGGGATCTGCCGCAGCCACCATCAAAGTACAATTGGTGGCTATTTCACATTTTTATTTGGGATCTCCAAATGGTAACGTTATGTCGCATAAGTTATGTAAAACCTTCTTGAGAGGAGCCACCTTGCTGAGACCACCTATACAAGAACCTGTGGCTTCTTGGGACTAAATTTTTGTGTTGTCCAAACTAACATCCCCTCCTTTTGAACCCTCTCATTCAGCTTCCTTAAAGTATTTGTCTTAGAAGACTATGTTTTTGCTAGTTATTACATCAGCCAGATGTGTTTCTGAGCTACATGCTCTGTCTGTTAAACCACCTTATTTAGTTTTTCATAAAGACAGGGTTTCTTTACGTACCAATCCTTCATTTGTCCCCAAAATTTGTTCTTCTGCCACATTGAACCAGTCCATTGAACTCCCAGTCTTCTTTCCCAATCATAGCAATGAAGCTGAATACCATTTTCACCAGTTAGATGTTCACAGACAGCTGCGTTTCTATTTGCAACGGACCAAAGAATTTCGGGAGTCAGACCAATTGTTCGTTTCCTTTTCTGATTCCAGATTGGGTTTGCCAGTTTCTAAGGTGACATTGTCTAACTGGACTTCGAGTTGCATAGCTTTCATCTACAGCTCGGAGGGCAGACCCTTACCCTACAGGATCAAAGCTCACTCTACCAGGTCTCTGTCTGCCTTCCAAGCCAGGGTACCAGTTGATCATATCTGTGCAGCAGCTACGTGGGCTACCCCTCACACCTTTATTACTCATAAGTTGGATTTGACTTTTAGGGGTAGAGCATCCTTTGGCTCCACGGTGCTCAGGAGTATCTTCCAATGAGCCACCCAAGAATTAGGTGCTAGGGACACTGTCCCATATGTAAAAATGAAGGTGAGATTGAACTACCTAACATAAAGAAGGTATGTACTCACCATAACGTTCCATGTTGGTAGTCCATCGCACCCTTCATTTTTACCAACCCTCCCTCCTGCCCCCATCCTGGACGATGTGGAGGTAATATAAATTTCTTGGTTGGCGACTCTTTATTATTGGCTTGATGGTTAAGGGTTTCTTTCTATCTCTTTCTATTGCTAGTGAGCAGCAAACAAGATCTGGGGATTGCACTGGTGCACCGTGGGATACCTGCTTAGCCACAAGCCAACCAGAAGACTTTGAGCTTGAAAATCGGCTGAAAAATGAAGGGTGAGATGGACTACCAACATGGAACATTATGGTGAGTACATAACTTCTTTTTTATGGTGGTCTATAGTTTTGGGCACAAGGACAGATCTGATTGTCAAGAAAGTGGCTTTTTAGGGTGAGTTTGAAACTTTATTATCCTCAAAGGTTTGTGTTAAACCTCACTCTGAGTTTTATATTAATTTTTACACTTTGAAGTTATTTCGAGAATGGCAGCATACTGTTCATCAGTCTTGCAATCCATTTCTTTTGTCTTCCTGCAGCACATTAACAAAGGTTCCATTCACTTGACATTTTCTTCTGGAGTGGACCCTATATATGCTGACTGCATTTAAAGGAAACCGTACCCACAGACTGAAAAAATGTTTATTTCATCATGTTTTGATGTTTCCTGTATTTTAACACCACTTTTGGACTATGTCTATATTTTTATATGTTTAAATGTAATTCCTGAGTCTGCCCACATAGGAGTTGGTATTTTGATTTGTAGTCTACCTCTAGGTGTCCCAGTGGATTTAAAATGTTGCATCATAGTCCCATAAGCTCCTGTCAATGCATTGACTTCACGTGTTTTCACATATACCCTGCTTTCTTTTAGTCACTCAGGTTTAATTACCATTTCTTGCTTTTCAATGACTACTTAACAAACTGGGATAATCACATAGAACAGCATTTTCAGTGCTTGTTACTACTTTTCTTTCTGAAGTGGCCAGTTTTCATTCTTTTGTTATGCCTGAGTTGTAGTCCTTAAACTCATCTCCCTTCCGCATAAACACATCCCCTTCATATTTGTCAAAGTTGTAAAGGTAATTTGAGCTGTTTGCTGCTGTGATTGATAGCAGTATTATTTTGCTTGAGTATCCCTGTCTGTCTTTTAAGTAGTCATTGAAAAGCAAGAAATGGTTAATAAACCTGACTGACCAAAACAAAGCAGGGTATATGTGACAACATATGTAAAGTCAATGCATTGACAGGAGCTTAGGGGCTATGATGTAATATTTTAAAGTCAAACACTGCACTGATACCTAGAGGTAGAATAAAAAATCAAGATGCCGGACCCCATGAGGTCAGACTCTGGAATTACATTTAAAAATATATAAAAAAATACAGAGTCCAAAAGTGGTGTTAAAATGCAGGATACATCAAGACATGATGAAATAAACTTGCTTTTTCAGTCTGCAGGTGGGGTTCTCCTTTAATTTATTTTTCTTATACTTCTGTGTTTCTTTACATTAACTTTGTAGCAGTGCTTACTCATTTTTAGGCAATTTACAAACAGTGTCACTTTTTTGTGTTCCTTTCTACCTTTAGACTTCTTTTGTTGCATAAGCTGGACCAATATATCTTGCTTTTTTATTAAGATGGTGATCTGTTTGACCACTTTACTGTGGAAACATTCTAGGATCTAGAGAATTCCTCTCTATCCATGTTTATTACCCAGTTTGGGTTGGTCATTTAGTGTGCTGGAGAGAAATTCTGATTCAGCAGTATGTTACCATTGAATACTGAGATGTCAGACCTGACTATGCCAACATAGCAGCCCATACATTGCATTGGCAAAGTAACTATCCTACACACATGGACACACTCACATGCATGCATACATACATGCATACATACATACATACACATAATCACATTCCCAGGCATTCACCCTGCACATACTCATCCACAAACAATCCCCCCACTACACTCACTCATACTTGTATAAACACTGACCCACATACCTCATGCTGCACCAGACACACACTTGATATCCCCTACATGACCCTCATAGTGCGGCCACCTATGCATACACACACACACACACACACACACACACACACACACACACACACACACACACTCATTCAACCTTATTCCTATCCCTACAGACATGCACACATGTCCACATACAGATGCACACATCGACATACCCCACCCCCACTGCATGGTGCTGCTATACTTATCTGCACCACAGTTACTCCCATATGAGTGAATGAGCAAACTCTGTCTTTTGAATACGTTCACCATTACAACTAGAGTAAATCGGAAGGTGTGAATATTTCCAGGAGAGAACATGTGGCTCATTACTATTAGACATTTCCCCTGACCCCTTTATTAGCACACAGCTTCCCAAGCAAGTCCTCTTTGCGCTAAAGCCCTCATATGGGGAAAACCACAGAGTTAAAGCAATCCCTGAATTAGAAAGGTTTACCATAATGTGGAAACCTTTTGAGATACGGCTTCTGCATCACAACAAGCCTTTCTAAATTCTCCAAAAATTTCATTGAGTTGTGCCTTTAGCAATTCATTTTCTGTTTGTAGATTCTAGTACTTTGTTTAGAACATCTTCATTAATGGCATGTTTTGTAGTGTTTTCTTTTGGTCATTCTGAAAACATGCAATCTTTGTTTGAATCTGCACTTGATTTCAGTTTTATCTTTTAAGTTTAAGCACTGGTTAGTTTTTCAGTGGACATTTCATCTTTTCATATCTTTTTTCCAATATGCACGTTTTTTTTTTCAGACAACTCTGTGTTGATACTCAGCTATGGTTGTATCATTTCTCTGTTTTAATACAATCCCCTGTTGCTCATACTTTTATCACTTTTTTGAGAACTCTCAAGCTTACTCTTGTTTCATGCTCCAGCTTGATAAGAAATTTCAGAAAATCTTTTGAACAAAGCAGCAAATCATTGGCTTGTTTTACTTTGACAACTTTTTAATTGCTGAAAGTCAGTTATTTTTGCAGACTTTTTCTTAAAAGCCATACACCACTTGTTTCACCTCTGCCAGCTCAGTTTTGATAGTTTCTTTCATCTCTGTTTTCAGAAACCATTTCTTCTAGTTTTACTCTATGTTCTCTATATTTAGTAACACTGTTGTTTGGTGGTGGGTTTTGTAATTTTCCATTTTTAGCCTAAAATGTTTCTGTAACATACTGAACTTTGTTACCCTTCTCTTTTAAAGAAGGTGACTTATTTGAAGCCATGCTTTTTCTAGTATTACAGCATCAGCAATAGTTTTAATTTATGAATTAAAGTGGTGTTTGTTCCAGCCCACTTAGCACATTCAGAGATGGAATTCTAAGTCTCAGACAAAGCCCTGAACTTTTCTTGTAGAGATGTTACCTCTTGGGATGCTACCATATATATATATATTTTTTTATGTTATTGGTCAGCACCACATTCTCTGGAAAAGGCCTTTGCTATCTTTTCCGTAAGTGCTTGCTTTTTGATAGCATATTCTAGTTTTAGAAACAAATTGTGCTCTTCAATATTATTTATTCAAGCTTGTTAGAAGCTTTGGAATTATTATCACTCTTGGTTAAAGTTTAACTTCTTTTTGTGCAGTTGTAATATATGACTGCAAAACACCCACTTGCTTCTACATAGTAGGACTACTTTGATGCAAAGCACTGTTTGTAGCTAAACGTAAGTGGTTAGAAAAAGTATCTTTTGGAACCCCTTGTTGCTGTGTTTCAGTAGAATCTTATTATCTTTTTACCATTCATGATAACTACTTCATTTTCAGCCCAATTATTTTGTTTATTACTTATTTTGTCTTTCAGTTCTCCAGTACCAGAAGTTTGTCATTTCACAGTAAATTTCACCAGGCTTTTAGACCACAAATTTTATAGTATATTTAGTATTTAAATTCAGAAAATTCACCAGGATTAGACACAGTTTTCTTTTTGTGGTATACAGTTATTCCATAGCAATGAATTATTTCTGCTGCTATAGAGGGTTTAATATTTTATAAGCATAACTTCCAACTGTTTCAGTGCTTGTAGCAAACGATACAAGTGCATGCAATCAGTTTCCAGAGAATCTCCTTTTTTTTTCTTCCAGAAGCACAAAACACCATAGCAGACAATACCTGATTTATAAATGTTTGGTTGCTTGTACAGTTCTTTTAGTGCCTTTAATTTCACACTCTGCACTGCAATTTTGTCAGCATTCCTTATAGCATACAATTCCAAACATTTTTTCTTGCAGTCCATTCACAAATTCATTAGTGAATGCAACCTTAAAATATCCCTTTGAACCATTAGGAAAGAAGCATTGTCATCAGTGCTGGCTGAATCACTAATACCATGCCTTGTAGTGTCTTTCAAGCAAAACTTTATATGTTATGTTGTCCTATCTCGCCATAATTCTTGCAGGTTGGGTTCGGAGACGTTCATGGCTCCAACTCGGCTGAATACTAAAGCTCGAGAGCTTCCACTGGCACGAAGCTAACCCCTTTCCCATGATGCTCTGTGCCACATCCCCAGACCTCGTTTGCCGGTCAAGCTATCGAGACGTATTCCTGCTGGCTCGTTGGCTAAGTATGTTTTTTTTTTTTATTCTATTGTCTAAAGTTTCTCTCTGTTTGCTACCTCTCTTCCAGATAGTTAGCTTTCGTGTTTTTTCTGCATCAGGTCCTTATAGTGTGTAGTCTTTCCCTTCCCAGCTACTAGTGAGAGTTCTGTTTAACTTAGAGGGCTCTCATAGCCCGTTTAAGTTAGAGGGCCACTTCCCCTTAGGTTTAGAATCCATTTTAGGTAGAGAATTCTTATACCTTTCCCTTTCTTTCTTGCTGCTTCACCTCCTTTAAAAAAAAAAAAAAGGTATATTTATATTTGTATCTGTATCCTTTTTGTCTGTGATGTATAGTGGTAGTTAAAGTTTGTTGTGTGTTTTTTCCAGTTATACCCTTTATCTTAAAGTTAGTTGGTCAGTTAGTTAATTTGCTTGGCTGTAGTGTTAGACAGGATGTCTAAGGAACCCAGGGAGCTTAAGCAGTCAGGGTTCAAGAAGTGCGATAAATGCACTCAAAAGATGTCTCTCACGGATGGGCACATGAGTTGCGTTTACTGCCTCAGTGCCATCCATTTACAGGACCCCTGCACCATTTGTTACGCTTTCAGTAGCAGGGTGCTCCATGAGAGAAGGAGTAAGTTAATGGCAAGGGGATTATTGAAAGGGTCCTTTCAGGAAGCTTTAGATACCCAGAACTCCAACCCCCCCCCCTTCTTTATCCCACACTAAATCACTGAAAAGACCGGCCTCTACACCTCCAGTTTCAGAGCCACCAAAGAAATTGGTTTTATTGGAAACGAGGGCTCTCAGTTCCGACAGGTATGGAACCAAGGAATCCTCTTCAGTGCCTAGAGTGTACATGGAGCCAATAGAGATATCAAGGAGTCGGTCTTCTTTATTGGAGGCAATATCTCCAACACTGAGATCTTTTATATTAGAGAGAGACAGATCTCTTTCCTTGTCCACCCGTTCTTTGAGGAGTTTGTCTGATGATGACTTGGAGCGGGTGGTGAAGAGATTACTCTGAACACCGACCCTGGCTAAAATTTTGTCGTCTCCGGCCCCAAAGGAATCGGAGCTACACCCTTCGGTGCCTGCCATTTCGATTTCTCCTCTGATCATCCTGGAGTCTTCGGAGCCAGAGAGATTGGATACAATAGTAGTGGAACCGTCGGCACCGAGACCACTTTTGGAATCTTTGGTTCCTACTTCGACTCTCATATCCTCGGCTCCTTCTGATGTCAAGGGATCTAGGAGCCCAAGCTCGCTAGTCAGGTCTGGGGAGGAGAGTCGGGGTGGGCAATCGTCCGATCCGACTCTACCTCTCCATGCCTTGGCTAAGTTGAGCTCAGCTCCTACCTCAGTTTTGGAGCCACCAGCTCTGCCTCGGAGTCGATCTTCTGTCTCTTTGGAGCGGAGAGTCTCTTTGGAGCTGGACAGGGAGACTTTTGAAGTGATGGAGAGGGTGCTGTCTCCCCAGACAGCCCCGCTCTCAGAGCCAACCTCTTGTCCCACCCAGGTGCCAGTGTCGATCTCCTCACCATCGCCCCCTCCCAAGCGTAGAGACCCAGAGCCTCAGGAGGCCCTTGCAGGTGGCGTTGTCTCTTCCGAAACTTCTCCAGAGTACTCCTCCAAAGAAGTCCCTAGGAAGAGACTCTGCAAGAGGAAGCACATAGACTCCCCTGAGTCTGTCACTTCTGATGCTGATTTGGATGACTCTGAGGGGTTCCCATGGTCCCCCTCTGAGGATGTCTCTTTTTCCGACATCCTTGAGATCCTGAAACTGAGGGGTGGCTGGAAGTCCACCAACCCTTCAGAAGATGAATTGGTATACTTGGAGGCTTTTGGGTCTCACCCTTCCACCTCCTGACTCCCCCATTTGACCAACTATTGGATGTCATTTCTTGTAAGACCTGGACATTACCTGATACAGTGGAACCTGTTCCGAGGAGGCCTAACAAATTTATTACTGCCCTCTCGGAGAAGGAATTCCTGACTTAGGGTGTCCCTGTAGATGTGATGGTGGTGGCGGTGGCCACTAAGAAGGAGCTGTCGGAGATCTCCTTGTCTGTCCATCCTCCTAACAAGGAGTCTAGGACCATGGACAGATATGGAAAGCGCACTTTTTCTTCAGTGGCCTTCACCTTATGGTCGTTGAATTACCTTACCCATTTTACGAGACTTCAAAGGGATATCCTGAAAGAGCTTGGAGATACCCTTTAGGGTGCTGTGGCTCAGGGGTCAACGGACAAAGTATCCTCACAGCTCTCCACCCTCAATTCCATAGTTAACTCCTCCATAGGGCAACATAACATTAAGAAGTTATGTACTTACATAATGTTCTATGTTTGTTGTCCATCTCCCCTACATTCATGTGTCCCACCATCCTACCCCCATCCTGCGTTCCTGGAGGAACGGGTGGATAAGTCTATTCTCATGCACATAATTATGATGATTTGGATTCTTGGGGTTTTTGTCTCATACCAAACATCTGTACTTAGATATAAATATATTTTCTGCTCTGTTTTTTTTTTTTTTTTTTTTGGGTTAGTCTAATCTTTCGCTTGCAAACAAAATCTGTTGATGTGGCCCAGAGCATCATGGGAAAAGGGTTAGCCTCGAGCCAGTGGAAGCTCTCGCTTTAGTATTCGGCCGAGTCGGAGCTGTGAATGGCTGCGAACCCAACCTGCAAGAATGTAGGTGAGATGGACAACAAACAGAACGTTATGGTAAGTACATAACTTCTTATTTTCTCATCAACATTGGGTAGGAGAGTTTGGCACTATACAATTTTATTATCCCTTATATTGTACAAACAACACACTTCTATTGTAATTTCACATAAAATTGTTACCAAATGTCTGGCAGACTGTAAGATTTATTATTTTTTTAACACAGAATAAACTTACAAATGCAAAAATGATTTCTGGTTCATGTTTGTAAAGCAGTACCTTCCACTGTTTTAGCATGCAGTACCCTGTCTTGCAGCAGTGAATGCTTCCAGCAGTTTGTTAAAGTTTAGCTCTGAGCACACTGTGAAATTACCAGCTTTGAATTCACTTTTATCTTCTTCGTACTGCTTAACATTTCTTGTATTGAGAACATTCACAACTGCTTGAATTGCTTGTCTTACAGTGTAGTTAAAAAGATTTGTATTACAGCCTGTTTTTTTTCCAATACAAGGCACCTTAGTGAATTCACAATTCAATTTCATTAGGTTCAACTTTGTTAGGTAACCCTTCAGCAACTCCAGCAGTAAACTTCTTCTTTCGGCTTTTCCCGGTTCAACTATGTTTTTCATTTTCCAGCTGTTTTAGTTACAGATCTTTACTGCTTGTTAGTGTTACATTTCTTTAGGAACACTTTTCCAAATGCCTGTACACCAAGCTGTAAATTCACTTTTTTATCACAATATACCACGTATCTGTAATTTCATCAGAATTTTGTTTCACTGAGGAACATAATTACACACTGATTTATTTGAATCCACAGAGCCTTTCCAAAAGTGCCTTTGCTAATTACTACTTAGTGTGTTACAACCTTTTCACATACAGGAAATCTGTGGCAAAGTTACCCTTTATTTCATAAGGTGCTGCACCTGACCCTCCAGTTTGGTATGCATTCAGTAACTTAGAAACATGTTTCAGATATTTTAATGTTGGGTAATGTTAAAAGAATGAAAAGTAGAATTACATTGCTTCTAAGCAAGCTAGGCCAAAAAGAATATTTGTGTTTTGGGAGACGTCATGCTACAAGTGCTTATTGCACGTTTAGATAAAAAGCACAACTTTGCTTTGTGTGTAGTAAACAAGAGTATTACTGAGCACGTCTTGGCTACAGACAAACCACCATTGTGCTTGCCACTTTGCTTATATAAATGGAGTGCTGTTATGTGTATAGGAAAATGACTAGATCATGGGAACTTTCTGAAATGTAACAGTGTAAGCTGGCATTTAGATGATGATTGCATGATATACAATCAGCTGAGAAACTGCTATTTTTTGTATGTATTTAAATTAAACTTTGTAGTCTGCCATTTTAGATTCACATATTATGTAATTGTAATAAGCTGCTAGACCTATTCTGAATAATGTTATTGCCACAACATGACTTATGTCTCAAGGACTTCCATTCAAGACGAGGAAGACAAGTCAGGCTGATTATCAGTTACCAGTAGCAGAATATAGTCTTGCCAAAAATACCTCACCTTGCATTGTTATGTTGAGATTTTTTATTAGTTCGCAGAATCAACCTAATGGCTGCACTTCCTACACTTGATTGTCCCACTTGCTCCACTGTTGAGACCAGTGACCGCCAAACCCATTCATTCCCCAGAGGAGGTGCGAGTCAGGTGTTAAGGACCAGGCTAATCTGCAGATCAAGTGGTATCCCCACGCCTTCAGCAGTCTGCAAGCACCACTATAACTGCCTTGGGAGTTGTATGAGTAACCCCTGACCAAGCAGCACACTACTTTCAGCATAGCATTCTTTCATGTACCTTCTTCCAGGTATTGCCAATTCAATGAGACAAGCTGCCTCACACCTCCCAGGATGAGCTATCCAGCATCAGCTACTCACTCTAGTCATCCCCAGCCTGGTCCCTGCAGTGCCGGTGCTGCTAGTCAAACTATGTCAGCTTGTATCATGGGGCAAGGTTGAGGTTAATAGCTCAAACAATATATACATTTTAACCACATTCTCCACCACTTGTAACATGCTTCAGCCAAAAAAAAAAAATCAAGCATTAAGATTAAGTACATTCTTTTTCTTGTAAGTTTTGATTAGAATAACTTCAGTAT
>NC_056747.1:958223341-958343341 GCF_019279795.1 Protopterus annectens
CCATGGAACCAATTCCAAAAAGACCTGCCAATATTTTATGCCACCCCATAGACAGACCAGCATGGAACAAGGGCTCCCCCATAGACGCTATGGTGGTAGCAGCAGCCACAAAGAAGGAACTTGCTCAGGAGAGTTCCTCAGTTCATCCTCCTGACCAAGAGTCGTGGATGATGGACCACCAAGGGAAGCAGGTTTACGCTTCAGCTATCTTTTTGATTAGGGTGCTGAACTACCTGGCCCATGTCACTAGACTCCAATGCGACCTGGTAAAGGAGCTGGAGGAATCTCCCCCCAAGTCCATGTCGCAGGAGGACAAGGCTTCATTCTCCGCGAGGATGGCCACTTTAAAACCAGTCACCAACACGTCCATGCGACTCCTTTCACATGCTATGGAAGGAGCAGCTGGGTCCGGCGTGTCCATGATGTGCAATGCCTGGCTCAGGTTATGTCAATTTTCGGAACCCTTCAAGGCATCTTTTGCTAATGTCCCTTATGATGGCTCTACTCTTTTTGGTAAGACCATCAAAGAGACATTAGTCCAGAGTGAGAAGGACGGGAAGACATTGTGTGCCATCAGGATCTGTTTCTTGAACCCTCAAAAGTCCTTTTCCTGGAATCAGAGAGGGCAAAAGAAGATGTGGTTCCGGAAGTCGCAGTATTCCCGGGACACTCAGGGCTCTTCTTCCTTCAGAGGCAGAGGGGGACAGAATGGATGCCGGCCCAGAGGCAGAGGGGGTCAGAATGGATGCCGGCCCAGAGGCAGAGGGGGTGTGAGGAATTTTGGATCACTAGAACCTTTCCCAGACAGACCCGGGCAGCAACCCTGAGGGGTTGCCCGACTGCTCTAATCTGAAGGCAGTCGGGGGATGATTGTCCTTGAACCTAGTGGCATGGGAGTCCATAACAGACTGCTGGGTGCTTCAGATCATATCCAGAGAATATTCTATCCCCTTCGTGGGTTCCCCCAAATCTCTCAGACACCTCCCGGACGTACCACCCATGCAAAGGGAGGCAGCAGCACAGGAAATTTCCAAGCTGCTAAAAAAACGAGCCATCAAAACCGTCCCCCCAGATCAGTTTGGATCAGGCTTCTACTCCAGGTTCTTTTTGGTGCCAAAGAAAATGGGGGACTTAAGGCCCATTCTGGACCTCTCTACCCTGAACCTGTCAGTTGCCAAAGAGAAGTTCCGGATGGTCACATTACAGTCCATTATGCCGTACCTGCAAGAGAGCAACTGGATGTGCTCGTAGACCTCCAGGATGCTTACTATCACATAAAAATGCACAGAAGCTCCAGGAGTTTCCTCCGCTTCTGGCTAGGAGTCAAACATTACCAATTCCGAGCCCTACCCTTTGGTCTCACCACAGCTCCCAGGGTGTTTACCAAAGTGATGGTGGTGGTAGCAGCTCACCTGAGGCTTCTGGGGATTCAGGTCTATCCGTACCTGGATGATTGGCTCTGTACTGCTCCCACCAGGTGTCTACTCTCCCAAACCAGGGATTATTTCCTGACTCCTGCCCTGTGTTTGGGGTCACAATCAACGCATCCAAATCTCTCTTAGATCCTGTACAAGTGATAGACTACATTGGTGCCAGGTTAGATACTCTTCAGTGCAAAATCTTCCTGACCTTGGAGAGAGTTCAAAACCTGAGGATGCATGTCTCCCTGATCTGCCACTCTCATCTCCCAACAGCGTAATCGGTGTTGAGGGCCTTAGGCTCGATGCCAGCGACCATAACTCTTCTCCCATGTGCCCGGTTACACATAAGTATTCTACAGTGGACTCTAGCTGTACAGTGGTCCCTGTTGGAACTGCCATTGGCATATCCAATTCAACTCAGTCGAGTCTGTCAGTTGTCCCTCATATGGTGGATGTGCTCTCCGGACATTTTGGAGGGATGACCCTTTGTTCCAGCCCCAGCCCAAGCCACAGTGACCACGGATGCCTCCCAACTCAGGTGGGGGGGCATTGTTCGGGCAGGACAGTCCAAGGCCTGTGGTCCCCCATAGAGACCAACTTGCACATAAATGTCCTACAGATGAGGGCCATCCTTCTAGTGTTGCAGGCACTTCATGCCTTTCTTCCTCTGGGAATGATTGCAATTCAGTCAGACAACATGTCAGTGGTCTGGTATATCAACAAACAGGGAGGGACCAGATCTTACCCCCTTTGTCACGAGGCCATGAGAGTGTGGGAATGGGCGATCTCCACTGGTCACTTCCTCATCGCAATGCACATTCTGGGAAGGTCCAACATCCTAGTGGACAGACTAAGTCGGACCATTCCGATGCCTTGCAAGTGGTCTATGAATCTGTCAGTAGCGGAACAGATCTTCAGCGAGTGGGGTCAACCTTGCTGCCATCTCTTTGTATCTCCTTCCAATGCAAAGTGCAACGAGTTTTTTGCTCTGAACCCCCTGCTGGGAGAGTCCCCCAGAGACGCTGTAGTTGTGCTTGGCCTCTTGGTCTTCTGTATCCTTACCCGCCAGTACCTCTTATTCTGAGGTTTCTACAGAAAGCTCATAGACGGGTTAGCAACGTGATCCTCATTGCCCTGTTCTGGCCTCGCCAGGTATGGTTTCCCTTCCTTTGGTTTCACCTTCTGGCTCCGGCTTGGATCTTGGATCCCATTCAGGATCTAATTTCACACCCTTCGGGGGTGCCTCATCCGAATCTGGACAGTTTGAAGCTCACAGCTTGGCTGCTCCAGTTCCCGTGATTGCTAGGACTCCTGGACTATCCTCCTCAGGTAGATATATTTTGGTGGCTGCTCATAAGGCTTCATCCAGGAAGGTTTATCGCAGCAAGTGGAAATGTTTTTCCTTTTGGGCCTCTCAAAGGAGTTTAGCCCCTTTCACGGCTCCTATTTCTGCCATTCTTGATTTTCTAGGTGATATTTTTCAACATGGAGCTAGTTCTTCTACTGTCAAGGGTCAGTTGGCTGCCATCTCTCATTTTCATGTGTGTGAGAATTTTGCCTCGTGAAAGTGTTCAATCTCGCCGTTTGTTCTTACACACGGGTTCGGAGCCGATCCTCGGCTCCGAGTCGGCCACATTGCAAGGCTCTGCATCTTAGAGAAGCTCGAGACCAGACTATATCCCATAATCCTCCCTGCTATTCCTCAGATCTAGTTTGCCGCTGCAACAGATCGGTCGAGGAGAGAGCTCGGGCCAGAGAGCAATTTAGTTTATCGATTCAGATAAGCAATTTTTTTTTGAAAAAACTTTAACAAAAACTTTAACCTTAGATAGATAGTGTAGAGAGTGTGTGTGTGTTTTTTGATATATATCTTGTATATATATATATATATATATATATATATATATATTAGATACATAGGTTTTGGGCTTCGGCCTACTTGTTTTCTGCCAGAACTCTGCTTATTGTTATATATAGTTATTGTTGGCTAGTTTTTCTATCCATTCTATTTTTCACTGTTTTAGTGTTTTGACTTGACTGTACCATGTCGGAGAAAGCCAAATCCGGCTTTAAGAGGTGTCAATGTGGACAGAAAATGTCCATCACTGACAATCACGCTTCCTGCGTCTACTGCCTTGGCCCTCTCCATTTACAGGAAATTTGCTCCATCTGTCATTCCTTTAGCGGGAGGGTCATGACAGAGAGGTGCAGGAAGCTTATTGACAGAGGATTACTTAAACCTGACTTCCAGGAGGCCTTGGAAAAGTCCGACCAGGCTTCTAAGTCTTCGAAGGGGTCGAAGACGTCGGGACCCATGTCATCGGCTCCGAGCTCATCTTCCAAGATTCGTTCGCCGGTTCCACAGACCTCGGGGCCAAGCATCGAATGGTTATCTTTCACCGAGCCCCAGGTCTTGGAACCGGTGTCGGAGCTTCCTCCATCGTCGATTCTTCGGTCAGTGCCGTCTTCGGCCCCTTTGACCTGGTCTTCCAGACCATTATCCGATACTGATGTGGATCGTGTCGTGCAGAAACTAATGGAAAACACGGCCCTTTCCATGTTGATTGCGGTTTCGTCCCAGTTGGTGTCGAAACTAGAAGGCCTCCTCGTGTCTTCAACATGTCCTCCTTCGAGACTCGTCCAGTCTTCGGAGCTGGGAGAGGATGAACCAATGCTAGTGGAGCCCTCGGTGCCGAACCCGTCCATTGCATGATCGGCACCATTGACATCGACTCCTTCGGAGCCCGTAGGGGAGTCGTGGAGCCGACGATCTCTCCTTGGTTCCGGGACTGCGAGTCGTACCGATGTTTCAGTGCCGACTTTCCCTCTCGGGGCCTTGGCGCAGATTGGTTCGGCTCCGTCCTCAGGGTCGGAGCCCACGGTTCCTGTGTCGGGGATGCTTCTGCGTTCTTCGGAACCGGAGTCCTCAGCCCGGGGCTCGGGGGCTTTCGATCTTATGAGGAAGGTATTGTCTGCACAGACAACTACTTCATCGGAGGCGTCTTCTCCTTCCCCTAAAGGGCCGCTTTCTGTTTTTGCTCCCACGATTCACCCTAAGCATAGAGCCCCATTGCCTCAGCCAGCCCCAGAGGGTGCTCCCTGTTCCTTGGAGGCCTCACCAGAAGCCCCCTCTGATGAGGTTCCGAGGAAGAGATTGTGCAAGAGGAGGCACATTGATTCCTCACAGGAATCTCTAACGTCTGACACTGATTTGGATGAGGCAGAGGGGTCCCCACGGTCCCCCTCTGAGGATGTGTCATTTGCAGACATCCTGGATATCTTGAAACAGAGGGGTGATTGGCAGTCCCTAGCCCCCACTGAGGACGAGTCGGTGTTTCTGAAGGCTTTTGGGCCTCAACCTTCTACCTCCTGAGTGACCCTGCCCTTCGATGAATTGATGGACTTGATCGCGCGAAGGGCATGGGAACACCGGACACAGTGGAACCGGTCCCCCGAAAACCAAACAAATTTATCAGGCCCCCCCCCAGGATAAGGCCTATCTCACTAAAGGAGTTCCGGTCGATGCTATGGTGGTGGCGGCAGCCACGAAGAAGGAAATGTCTGAGTTCCTCTTCTGTTCATCCTCCTAATAAGGATTCTAGGACTATGGACAGATATGGGAAGCACATTTTTAGTTCAGCAACTTTTTCCATGTGTTTGCTAAACTATTTGACACATTTTACATGTCTGCAGAGGGATCTCATTAAGGAACTGGGAGATACCCTCCAGAGTAACACAGATGCTGCTGTCTCAGATAAAGTGACAGCACAACTCAACACCCTTACTTCAGTAGCAAACTCAACCATGAGGCTCATCTCATATGCGGCCGAAGGATTGAGTAGAGCTGCAGCTTCAGCGATTGCTCTCCGTAGACAATCCTGGATGCGGCTGTGCTCCTTTGCGGAAGCCTTCAAATCTTCCTTTGCCAATGCCCCCTTTGATGGTGCCACACCCTTTGGGCCCAAAGTAAAGGAGACTCTAACTCGGTGTGAGCAAGAGAGGAAGACCCTGTCTGCCGTTGGGGTCCATTTTTCTGCTCCATCTAGACCGTACCCCAAAGGGCAATGAGGCGGAAAAATGTGATTCCATAAGACTCGGGGATCTTTCCAAGCCACACAGGGTGATGCCCCCTCCAGAGGCAGAGGAGGGGGAAAAAATGGAAGACGCCGCCCTGGTGGCAGAGGGGGTCCGCAAAATCAGGGCGACAGGGATACAGTCTCTGGGAAGCCCTTCCAGCACTCCTGAATGGAGGCCTGACTGTCCTACTTTGGAGGCAGTCGGGGGTCACTTGGCTTTATACCCACAGGCCTGGCTAAATCTTACTTCGGATTCTTGGGTAAAAAGCATAGTAACCAGAGGATACATAATTCCCTTTACTTCCACCCCACCTCAACAAAAGAGATTTCCAGATGTGCCACCCCATCTATGAGATCCAGCAGCTATAGAAATTTCAAAGCTGCTCAAAAAAAAGTCATCCAGCCAGTCCCGGCAGACCAAAGAGGATCCGGAACTTACTCAAGGTTCTTTTTAGTTCCAAAAAAGACAGGGGACTGGAGACGGATTTTGGATCTCAGCAATCTCAACACCTTCGTAAGGAAGGAGAAGTTCCGGATGGTCACGCTACAGTCGATCCTTCCCTTCTTACAGAAGGACGATTGGATGTGCTCGATAGATCTCAAGGACGCATACTAGCAAATCAAAATGGCCAGGCCGTCCAGAGATCAACTGCACTTCCGGCTGGGAGCCAGTCATTTTCAATTTCAAGCTCTGCCCTTTGGACTCACCTCAGCCCCCAGGGTATTCACCAAATGCATGGCAGTAGTGGCGTCTCACTTGAGACGACAAGGATTCCGAGTGTTTCTGTATTTGGACAACTGGCTCCTCACCACCACCACCAAGCATCGTCTTGTACAAGCCAGAGACTACACAGTCGACCTTTGTTCCCACTTAGGAATTTCAATCAATTTCAAAAAATCTGCCTTATCGCCCTCACAGCATATCTCATTCATCGGAGCAGACCTAGATACACGGTTAACACTGTTAAAGCTTCCTCCACTAAGGGTGTCAGCCCTCAAAGAACAGGTTCTTCTTCTTCAGAACAGGAAAGCCCCAGCCAGACTAGTGTTAAAAGTTCTGGGACTAATGGCAGCGTCTCTGATCGCAGTTCCCATGGGGAGATTGCACATGAGGGTCCTCCAATGGCTGCTTTTCGCGCAATGGTCATTCCAGCAGCTACCCTTATCGCACGAGATACTAATAACAAGCTCTTGCAAATGAGATCTTTCATGGTGGGTAAACAGGATCTCACAGTGGGTCGCTCGTTTGTCCTACCCAACCCAACGGCCACAATAACCACGGACGCTTCTCTGATAGGGTGGGGGGGACTTTTTCAGGGAAGAATAGTCCAAGGGGAATGGTCCAACATGGAGTACAACCTGCACATAAATGTTCTGGAGTTGAGGGCGATGTTCCTAGCGTTGCAACACTTCCAAGCTCTCTTACCTCTGGGAACACTGGCAGTTCAGACGGACAACATGTCTGTGGTCTGGTACATAAACAAGCAAGGGGGAACCAAGTCTTACCCATTATGCAGAGAGGCCATGAGAATTTGGCAATGGGCAGAGTCCACGGGTCGCTTTCTAGTGGCAATGCACATCCTGGGGTCATTCAATGTCATTGCGGACAGGTTGAGCAGAGCCATCCTGTTACCTCACGAGTGGTCCCTCAATCCACAGGTGGCGGAAAGGATTTTCCGCAGATGGGGCCAGCCTTGCTGCGATCTGTTTGCATCCCCGTTGAATGCGAAATGCAGAAGCTACTTTGCCCTTCTACCCCCTCCGGGGGATGTTCCCAGGGACGCACTGGTGCACGATTGGCCCCCGGGTCTCCTGTATGCATTCCCTCCTACCCCGTTGATTCCCAAATTTCTACAGAAAGCCAGGAACCTGGAAAGGATGATAATACTCATAGCACCATTCTGGCCTCGGCAGATATGGTTCCCCTTTCTTCGAGCCCATCAAAAGGAGGAACCTTGGATTCTGGACCCAGTGCCAGATCTATTGACTCATTCATCGGGAGTTCCTCACCCATCTCTTCAATCCCTCAAACTGACAGCTTGGCTGCTCCACTTCCCTCTCTAGCCAGGTCAGATCTTCTTTCTCCGGCAGTTCAACACATTCTGGTTGCCTTACATAAAGCCTCCACCAGAAAGTTTTACAGGAGCAAATGGAAATGCTTCGTATGTTGGGCGTCAAGCCAACACATAGATCCCTTGGTAGCTCCACTACACAAAGTTCTGGAATTCTTATCAATTCTCTTTCACGAAGGAGCCTCGACTTCCACCTTGAGAGTACAGTTGGCGGCTATATCTAACTTTCATATTGGTGAGGGGGGCTCTTCTATTATGTCTCACAGGCTTTGCAAGGCTTTTATGAAAGGAACCTTCCACCTTCGTCCACCCATTCGGGAGCCCTTTTTCCCATGGAATTTGAACCTGTTATTGTCACAACTGATGTTACCTCCCTTCGAACTGGCTTCATCCTGCCTCCTAAAGTTCTTATCGTGGAAGACACTATTTCTTGTGGCTGTCACTTCAGCTCGGAGAGTATCAGAGCTACAAGCGTTATCAGTCAGGCCACCGTACTTGAGTCTCCTTGCGCACAAACCCGTTATTCCTCCCCAAGGTATGTTCTGTCCTAAATATCAACCAATCCATAGAGCTCCCCACATTGTTCAAGAATCATACAAACAAATTGGAGTATATGCTGCACAAGTTGGATGTTCATAGGCAGCTGAGATTTTACCTGGACAGGACTAAAGATCACAGAAAGTCAGATCAGCTGTTTATTTCGTTTGCAGACAACAAAAAGGGTATGGCAGTCATGAAACGTACCTTATCTAAATGGCTTTCCGATTGTATAGAATTTGTGTACTCTATTAAGAATCAGTCATTACCTTTCAAGCCTAAGGCTCATTCTGCCAGGTCCGAGTCCACTTCCTTGGCTCATGCAGCTCACTTACCTTTGGACACGATTTGTGCAGCAGCTACCTGGGCTAAACCTCATACATTTATCACTCATTATAAGGTTGACAGGACATCCTTTGGTTCCACTGTGTTTAGGAACGTTCTTCCATGAGTCACCCAGGGTGACAGAGCTAGGGACGCTACCCGTGTGTAAGAACAAACGGCGAGATTGAACACTTTCACATAAAGAAGTTATGTACTTACCATAACGTTCCATTTGAGGTGTTCATCTCGCCTTTGTTCTTACATTCCCTCACTCCCCCCCCTTCACATGTTATGGAAGAACAGGTAAGACTAGAGTCTGGTTGGGATTTTCTTACCCCTTTCTAGGGTTCATTGTTCTGTGTCCCCATTAGGATATAGTTCACCGCCCATAGGCATTACTTATTATAGTCAGAGGATGTTCATGGATAACCGTGTGAATGTGTACGTCTTGCACCAAGGTGATGATTAGCGGTCTGGTTTCTCGCAAACTAGATCTGAGGAATAGCATGGAGGATTATGGGATATAGTCTGGTCTCGAGCTTCTCTAAGATGCAGAGCTTTGCAATGCGGCCGACTTGGAGCCGAGGATCAGCTCCAAACCCGTGTGTAAGAACAAAGGCGAGATGAACACCTCACATGGAATGCTATGGTAAGTACATAACTTCTTTTTTAGCCTCTTCCAGACTGTGTAAAGCCTTTATTAAAGACACCTTTTTGTTACATTCCCCCGGTCAAAGATCCTGTTCCCCCATGAGACCTTACTATGGTTCTTCAAGCTTTGGTCGCTCCGCCTTTCGAGCCTGCCGTAACTGCAGATCTGAAATATTTATTTTAGAAAACAGCTTTTCTGGTGGCTATTACCTCTGCCAAAAGGGTTTCAGAATTACAGGCCTTGTCCATCAAAGTTCCTTACATGATTTTTCATAAAGATGGGGTTTCCCTTCGAACCAATCCATCCTTTCTTCCTAAGGTGGCATCACCAGTCAATATCAATCAGACCATCAATTTGCCTGTGTTTTTTTACTAATTTTACTAACAAGATGGAATACAAACTCCACCTGTTGGATGTACATAGACAGTTATGATTCTGTTTACACAGGACAAAGAATTTTTGTAAATCTGATCAATTGTTTGTATCCTTCTATAAACCCTTTTTGGGGAAACCTATCTCCAAGGTCACTATTGCTAGATGGATTTCTTCATGCATTCTTCAGGTCTATAAGGACAGAAACATGTCTCTTCCAGGTCAGGTGAAAGCTTATTCCACTAGGTCCATGGCTACATTTGTGGCCTTTTGGTCTAGAGTGTCTTTGGATGATATTTGTTCTGCAGCTACTTGGTCCTCATCTCATATGTTTATTTCTCATTACAAACTGGATTTGACTTCCGGAAGGAGAGCCTTCTTTGGTTGCGCGTTGCTCCAGAATATCCTTCCATGACGGCCTCCCAGGAATTTGGTAGCTGGGGACTCTGTCTCACAGGTTGAAGACCAAATGAAGTAAACTACTTCAGATAAAGAAGTTATGTACTCACCATAACGTGCCATCTGAGTAGTTGTACTTCATTTGTCTTCAACCGTCCCTCCCTCCTTCCCCTGGACCTTGGCATATGATCAGCCTACGGGCTGCAGTTTAGGTCACAAGTCATTTTTTCAGGTCAGGTTATCAGTATAAGGTTCAGCAAACTCGATCTGTGGATGGAAGTCAGTGGAGGTGTATTATGGGTAAGGGGAGGAGTTTGGAGCTCGGAGCAGATGCTAGTAAAAGTTGCTGGCTTGGATCCGATATGGATCCGTAACCCACAGGTTGAAAACAAATGAAGTGCAACTACTCAGATGGAATGTTATGGTGAGTACATAACTTCTTTTTACTGTATGTCTCTAGGTCTTAGTAGAAATCTGATACTCATTGTTATTGTTTCTGTTTCTGTAGTGAAGAACCCTAGTGTCATGGAGCACCCCAGTCTGGTAACTATATAGTTCCTTTTTCTGATACTTCTCCATTTACTGAAACACCAGGCTTGGAAGCATTATAAAATACCTCAGTCCATGCTGTAAGCCTTGTACCAAACTGCCTTTCTTTCCATTTCTTTAAACGTGAATCCACAGTGACAGCGGAATGTTTTTTTTTATATTGTATAATAGTAAGTTTGCTTTTGTGCCTGCATTTTGAGTCTTGAAGATGAAAGTTAGTTGGTCTGCAGTCATCAGTAATGCGTCTGCCCTTTACAAAATCTTCTTGCCTTACATGTATTATGTTTGGCAAATATTGATCAAGTTGTCTTGCTTGAACCTTAGCAAGTATCTTTGCATCTAAATTAATCAAAGGAATTAAATGGATTAATCTCCTCTTCCTTTTGAAAGCCCTATTATTCTTGCTTTCTTCATAGTCTATGGCAATATTTTGTTTTCCTGTATAGTGCTATATAACAAATATTGATATAATAGCTTCTCTACACTACAATGCAAAACTCACTTTACCAATCTCTGACTGCATTCTCGCACTTAGTATATATAAGTAGCGAGGGACTGGCAAACAAAAACACATTTTAGCAGAGGGCAAGCCCCCCTGCACCCCCACAGACCCCTGTTACTTATATTTACTAACTACAGGATTGCACTACAGTGGGGAAAAGGTATATTTCCTTGTCCCCACTGTACTGCGGGTCATTAATATGAGTTTTGCGAAAGTGCACTTTCGGTTAAGTGCACTTTTGCTAAAGTGTGTCTCGATCTTCTCTTGTTCGAACAAGTGTACTTTCGAACAAGAGAAGTATACCCATATATATATATATATATATATATATATATATATATATATATTTTATATATATGGTTTACTATCAAAATGTGTAACAGCACTTACATGAAACTGGAATGGACCAATGCATCTTTTCCAGTTTCTGTAATGTCTTTCAGAAAATGTTTGAATAATGGTAGTATACATTCGCTAATGTGCATTCACTGTTCTGATAACAGATTGCACTACAGTAGGTATCAGGAAATTTACATTTTTCCTCACTGCAATGCGATCTCTGAGTTTGAGTATATAATTTGCAGGGGGTGTGGGGGGTGCAGAGGGGCTTGCCCTCCTGCAACACTGTAAACTCTTGTGCTGT
This sequence comes from Protopterus annectens, assembly GCF_019279795.1. Lineage (NCBI taxonomy): Eukaryota > Metazoa > Chordata > Ceratodontiformes > Protopteridae > Protopterus > Protopterus annectens. Next base: position 958,234,889 of record NC_056747.1, read on the forward strand.
AGGCATATAATTCATACGTCAGCTTCAGCACAAATGCCTGAGGATCTGACATTCCAAATTTGGTCAAATGTGGACATTGTGGTGATGATTTTTGACATTCTGTTAAAACGACATTGCCAAATTCGGAATATCAGTTCGATCAAGTAAGTAGATTTTTTTTTTTGATTTTCAACTTTTTGATAGCAAACCAATATATATATATATATATATATATATATATATATATATATATATATATATATATATATATTTTTTTTTGTGTATTCTCCGGTTGGGTATAAGTCTAAATAGTAACTGTCATGAGTTTGAAAATTATTTTTACCTCATGGTATGCACAGACTTAAACAGCAACTTTCAGTTATTTAAAAATGTTTTCTACTACTCATTTGGGACTTGGCTTTCCTTTTGTTGTGAGGAGTGAAAAAAGGGGGCTAAACCCCCTTAGCTCATCCTCATTAGCATTATTCAAGAAAAATCTTGATGATTGGATGGGAAATAGGAAATTCACCCCTGGGATCACTTCTGTGGCTTTGCTCGACAGGGGCACCGGAAAATAATTTTCTTGGGTGGTGAAAGCCAGGGTACCTTTTTGACTAGGCTTATATAGGCCCTAGGGCCAGTAGCCTAGTACCTACCTATGAACACTAGCCTAGTTTGATTGACATCCCACACCCATACTGATTACATCAGCCTCTTGCATCATCTAACCACAACCTGAGCCCCATGGCACCACCCTCTCTGTCAGGAGACGGGTTAACTGCCCTTCCACCTGATACCTCCCAGTTTCAAGCCCTTTTTCTAGCCAGGCACAGAGCTATCTAGCCCTCTTTTGCACTGACTTCACCACGTGGAACCTGAAGAGAGGAAGAATCTGAACAGCAGAACCCACAGTAACTGCTAGACTCAAGAAGACGTTTGATAGTGAAGATCCCAGACTGGAACACCACAAAACCATGCTCTGAGACCAGGAGCATTCTTCCTGTCACTGCAGCTACTCAACAGCAACCAGGTATAGATACTCTAGCCACTTGGCCTACATTTAGCAAACTTTCTGTAATTTGCAATATGATGAAAATTGTTATTCCAGGGCATCACTCCACACTGCTTTATTCTTTACACCATAGGCACAGTTTGCCTACACTCAAGAAAATCTGAGATTCTAATTTTTATTAATGTTTTTTTATACTCTGCAATTCACCACTTGGTGGATTTGTAGTCTAAGGGCACAGAAATCCTATTCAAAATGTTCTGAGGTCTTAAACTTTACTTTCATGTTACTACTATTTGTGCACATCCACGAACTCTGTAAAAATGAGCACTGTGACTTGTTTCCACTATAAGCTATTTCTTTGGATGCATGTACTGTTCAATAAATGTGAGTCACCTAGTGTAGCACTAAGTGATCAACTCATCTGCATATAAAAAGGTATGTCATCTTCAGGTCACCTTAATCATGTATACGAGCCTCTAACAAGCAGGCAGTGTAAACCTTTTTGCTATACAAGAGAAGATTAGTCCTTCAGAATGTTTTTCAGGAGGTATGAGCCCCATAAAAGTAGACACAACCTCTCATATCACTTGTGATACAAGCATTGAAAAGGAAAAGTCAGGCTAAAAAAAGTTCTGTAATAAAGCTTTCATAATAAGATGCAGGAAATATGAGCCCCACAAAGGCAGACACAGCCTCCCATACTGTGTGTGTTACAAAACAAGCTTTCGTAACACCATAAACCTACATAGAAACCGCAGGAAATGTGTTTTTTCCACTTACACTAGAAACCAGGGGAAACTTGCTTTTTTCCATCTTCTTGGATCTCTCCAAAGCCTTTGATACCGTCTCCCATCAGAAACTTCTTGAAGAACTTTCCCTTTTAAATCAAAGCTACTCTTGCCTAGCTTGGTTTCATAGCTACTTAACTGGCAACCGCAGGCTGTCAGATGGCAACAAGAACTCTCATCCCTACTGCCTATCAATATAGGAGTGCCCCAAGGTTCTATTCTATGGACTCTACTCTTTAGTATTTTCACCAGCCAAATATATATATGCACTCCCCTAGCCTCCATCATTCAATATGCAGATGTTTGAACACGTACCTGTGCTGCTCCTTCCCTAAAACAGCTAGTAACCACAACACAACAGCCCTTCTCAGCAGTTGAATCTTGGCTGTTGGACTCACAGCTAATACTGAACCCTTCCAAGACAAAACTGATGCTGTTTCATCCCACCAAATCACACATTCCCCCAACTATGTTCCAAATATACTCCTCCAACAATACCATAATATCTGCTATTACCCAGACAAAATTATTAGGTGTACTAATTGACAGTAATTTGAAATTTGACTTACACATATCACAGTCCATCAAGAAAACTCATATTAAATTGTGCTTATTCTGTAGACTCAAGCTATTCCTTACTAACCACACCAGACAGAATATAGCCAGAGCTCATCTTTCTCCCCACCTTACTATATGCCTGCTTTGTCCTCAGAAACCTAAGTAAAACTGATTTAGTTAAGTCTGAAAACTGTTACAATAAAATAGCAAAATTTGCTACTGACTTTCCACATAGGTCTCACCACTGCTGTACCTTAAATGAACTGAACTGAAAACAACTACCCCATCACTTAACTCTCAGTCAACTCACCTCAGCTCACAAACTACTACACCATCCTGATAAAACCCTGCCTTACAACAAATGATTCAACCTTATACTAATAGTCGACTACTCCGATCATCTTACAAATCACTAGTACAGGTGTCCAAAAGCAACAGTAGAGCTGGTGACTTTCTTTACTCTAACCACATATCCAAAATATGGAACACTATCCCTCAGCACATCATAAGCACTGTCAAACCTACTACTTCACTAACAATTGGATCTGCACATGTAGCAGTCCAGGCTAATGCCTTTCCATCACCTAGTAAATCTACTTACTCTGCTCCCAACCATGTCCCTGTAAGTATCTCTACACCCATGTCATATTACTCTTACCTCCTCTCCTCCCCATTCATCTCCATCCAGCTCTTTTCACCCATGTAACTTCTCTCCAGTTACTACACTCCATCTAGTATATACTAATCTACCTCTGCCCCCTCACCTCTTTACCTCCCATCCATCTACTTTACAACCTCTGTCCTATTATTCTTCCACCCTCCATTCCCCAGTTCTTCTACTAACTCTTTCCTGCCTTATCTTCCCAGCTATCCCTCGCTACAATGACAATCACTCTAGTTAAATACTGTTCAGTCTTACTTCCCTCCCTCTTATCTACTTATTTTATTTACACCCTTGAAGACTGTGAATCTTGAACTGTGTTCTTATTGGTACCTTACAGATTGTGTTCTAATTGCATTGTTCCAATTGTGATGTAATATTGTTTTCACTTACCTTATAATCAAATTAATCTCTGTGATTGAATGTTGCACCTATGATGTGGGTTTCTTGTTTTTGTTCTTGTGTATAATTTATTGTAACTTTTCTAATTGTCTCTGGAGCTTTTCTCACCATGCCTCCGCTGAAAATGGGCTGTCACCCATTCGGACCATTCCAGTAAACCAATGTAAATACATAAATAAATAAAAAAACAGGCTAATAAAGTCTGGTGATACCCTTGTAAAAGCAGGCATTTTCAAATGATCAAAGTGTAAACCACACTGTTAGATGGACCTGATGAAGCTCAGAGAAAGCGTTTTCTTAAATATAGTTCTGTAGCTGTAGTCAAGGCTGTAGCTAGGTGTACTCTTTGTAGTGCACTAAGTACAATTTTTTTCCTGAGCATCACATCAGCATGGCTTATTTCAGGTCATATTAAGTCTACAACTATCTAAGTGAATGCCTTTAACAAGTTCAGTATTGTTAATCCAAAAACAGTATTTTAATAGTTTTAGGGAGAACAGCTGAAAATGTTGCTTACATTTATTAAGTGCTTGGGGGCAGCATTTTGAGAGATGTATCCATTTTTAAGTGATAGGTATCCGGGGGGGAACACTAACAGCTTATGAGTACAAAATGTAATTTGCTTGCTACACCCCTGGTTGTAGTTCATTGTGTGTTGTTATGTTTTGTTTGTTAAAAATAAAAACCTTTTAACTAAGAATGACGTTCTACAGGATGCTGAATTGGTAAACCCTCATAGGTCTTTCAGGAATATTCAAATAAGGGGCTAACCTCTAAGCTTTGAGTCTGCCTCCTTGTTTTTCTGTCTCCTAGATTTTCCTCCAGTCAGCTTCCCAGGACCGTCCTTCCACTGTCTGCAATTGCCTCTAAATAACTCACCTGTTGAATGTAATGTATTAAAACAAGAACACTCGCCAATCTACCTGCTTAACTGAGTAAACTACTTGAAACTTCAACAAGGCGTCTTTTTTCACCCACAGGGAAAGTATCAGAGAGAGAGAGAGAGTCTCCTAGATCTGCTAGCTAAAGTGACTTTATCAGGACTAATCCTTTGTGCTCTGTTTCTGTCTTAATAAGTTCTGATTCTGCCTAAGAGATGGGAGAAGAATTCAGTTTATTTTAAGGCTTGCTCCTTTATTATTAACCATATATTACTTTTTTACTTTAAAATGGCCCCTTTCTGAAATTTAATAAGTTGCTGTACTTTTTCTGTTGAGGTGTTTTTTTTTTCTATACTTGCCCTTTTCTGTCATAATTTCTGCCCATACTGTAGCTTTAATTCCATCAGTCAATTCTATACATACTTCTGTTATACACAAAACATTATTGTCTGCAAATTCATGTATGACATGTTTCAATTTGTCCTTGGCCTTTGTATTTTTGCACTTGTATTTTGCCCATGTTCATTGTTTATACTCTCTGACTTCCATTTCAGTATGTGTGGTAAAATAATGGGTGGTTGAGCAGAAGTCAGTGTTCATGCTCTTTGAGTACTACTTACATGTGTACTGCTTATTTGTGAGTCTTTCATAATCACAAGAATTATTCTGCTTGACTTTATTGCGGGGTTTCTGGTGGAAGTATACTGCAGTTCTTTTGTATGAGAATTCCTCCATGCATCTACCCAACCCTCTTCCTTGACTTTTTGTAACACTACAGCCCTTTTTTTTGAATGGAGTTCTTTTTTTCAAAAATTCCAAGAAATCTGTCCCTGTTGTTGTGTCCGCTAATGATTGGCAGTTGATTTTTACGTGCTGAGTTGCCAGCCGTAACACACAACCTTCAATGAAGGTATGCCCATTCACGCATGTCTCCACGCAGAAGACGCTCTAGCTGAGAGTCGAACCGGTCAGCGTCTTACTGTGAGGCGACAACGCTACCGCAGCACCACCACCGCAAAATCTGTCCCTGTTCAGATCTTATATTAGGATAAAGTCCCCCCTGTTACAACTGGCACATCATTTCTTTCATTATGTTTATTCCAACTGACAAACAGGCGCTAAAGAAGCTGGGATCTTCTTCATTTAGACTGTAGATATTTGCTATCTGCCATTTCTTTGTCATTTGTGCTTTCTAGATTAACTATTACCCTGTTCCACTCAGTAACACTTTTCTGTATATAAGACAAAGTCATTTCCGGGAAGTATTGCAACAGTCCCCTTTCCCCCACCCAGTCTGTGATCACTAAAGAATCTGTTGACATTTCTTATTCTTAAGTTTGAATGCATCTTCCAGTTTCTTCTGTAAATAAATTATGTGGCTTTTTTTCCCCAGCTGTCTTCTGAAATTAATCCATCTGATGTTGTTAATCTTCATCCCATTCATCACAGATGGGAATCGGTTCCGTCCTCGGAACCAAGCCTGCCTTATATCAAGCTCGCACCAGCCAAAAACTCTCGAGCTAAGCTTTTACCCATGATACCCTTCTCCCTGTTACCCCAGATCTCATTTTCCGCATCGACGTAAAGCCGTGTTCAAGCCAGCTCTCAGCTAAGTTCAACTTTTTTGACTTTTTTACTGTCATTGGTATTTTAGTGAGTGTATTATTATTTTTCTCTCTGCCTTTTCTACATACCCTTACTGTTCGAGCTCTATCGCTAAACCTTTTATCCTTCTACCTTTTGGTAGTCTTGGTACCATTGGTGGTATGGCCTTTCTCCTCCCTACCCCTTGGGGTTTTTCTTTAATACCATCGCTGGTATTTCCTTCTTTCTCTCTATCTTTACCTTAAAAAAAATAAATAAATAAATCTCTTCTGCTTTCTGTTACAACCTGTGAGTTTCTGGGTGTTTCATTATGTTTAAAAAAGTTACATCTGGGTTCAAACAATGTCGTATTTGGAGTAGGAAAACGCCTAAAAATGACTTACATAATGATTGTGTATATTGTTTGGGGGTGCCCCATCTCTCAGTGCAGCCCCCATGTCCTGTTTGTAAAGGTTTCAGTCAGCGCACGTTGAATGAACGGAAGAACAAGTTGATTCTGAAGGGCCTCCTAAAGACGCCCTTTTCAGAGGCTATTTTTGTGACGGAGGCCCCCCGCTCCCAGAAAAGACCACATTCTGTACCCTCTTCACCCACTGGTGATCTGGGAAAACCTACCAAGTCAAAAATAGCAAAAATGTCTCTGGAACCTAGGCCTGTTGCCACGACACCGAACCTGGCTCCGTCTACTATTATACCGCCTTCGGCGCCTGTTTCAGCACCGACTTTGTCCATGGTGCAGACATTTGATGGTTCGATAACTGCTTCCTCCACTTCGGCACCAAGTGCCTCTACAGCTCTGAACATATCTTTGGTACCTATAACTTCGACTCCTGTGGTGACTGAGCCACCCTTGCCTTCTCCGGTACCAACTGCCTTTTCAGCACCAACTCCATCTACAGTACCAATCACTCCACTGCTAACCCCACTGCTCCCTGTCTCCAAACTTGAGACAACAGCGTCTTTGGACACCAGTGCATGGACCCGATACTCCCTGTTGGTGGACCCCTTCCTAGAGCGTCCAGACTCCCCATCGGGGGTATCCACTAGATCCACCAGGAGCCTTTCAGAACTTGATGTGGTGTGCCTTGTGTATCAGCTGCTGACAGCTAGGGGGATTCCCACTCCATCCAAGACCCTTCCACTTGCCAGACCTGGGACTGTCTCTCCAAGGATTCCATCATACTCTCCTCCTTTGATCTTACAGGTTTCAAAGTCTCTAGCTCTGATGTCCTTCTCGGAACCCTCTGTTTTGGTGCCAGTAGTGGACCTCACTATGGTCTCAGGACTGTCTCTTTGGTCTTCGGTATCTTCAGAACTGAACCTTCCTCAAGTTCAGGATTGGGTTGCGGGCTGTTCAACACTGACTATGGTTCCAACAGCATCTACGGTTCCATCTACAGTGCCATGGGCTCTTTAGGCTCCAATTCTACTTGGAGGCGGGTTCGGCAGAGCGGGTTGTAACCCCGGTTCCGAGGTTGTCCTTCTCAGTTCCAGGCTCCCATCCCTCTTCAGGTGGACCCATTTTACGGGCGATGGAGAGGGCTCTTGCTTCAGGAAGCATTTCCTCTGACATTGGAACCCCAGAAACCCCTTCCCTCTGAGGTGCAGCTGACACAAGCCACTGCCTCGGGACATCAGGCACAAGAGCCACAGAAGACCCTATTGCAGGGCGTCCCTTCTTCCGAGTCCTCCTCAGAAGCTCCTACTGAGGAGCCTCCGTAGATGAAGTCATGCAAGAGGAAGCATGTAGATTCTCCTGAGGAGTCTCTGACTGAGGATACAGAGTACAATGAAGCAGAAGGGTCCACACAGTCATCTCCAGAGAGGTGACTGGAAGTCCACCAACCCTTTCTCTGAGCAGTCTGTCATTCTGCAGACTTTCCATGCCCGACCATCTACCTCTTGGGTGACCCTGCCTGCAGACGAGTTAGTTCAACTCATGGCGCAGTGCACTTGGAAGAATCCTGATTCTGTGGAGCCGATCCGTAGGAGACCAGATAAAATCCTATCCCCTCCTGAGGAGAGCCCTCATTGTTCTAAGGGTTTACCAGTTGATGGTATGGTGGTGGCGGCAGCCATGAAAAAGGAACTCGCCAAAGAGAGTCAGACTGTTCATCTGTCCAACATAAACGTCCTGGGCAGTGGACAGATTGAGAAAGTGAGTGTTTGTGTTATCGACCTTTACTAAATGGTCCTTGAACTGTTTGGCACATTTTATGAGATTCCAAAGAGATTTAATCTCCGAACTCTCTGGAACTCTGTCAGGACAGGTGTCTGATGAGGTTAGTGACAAAGTTGCCTCGCAGCTCGCAACCCATCTCTAACTCGTTCATGAGGTTAATATCACATGCAACTGAAGGGGCGGCCAGAGCTGCAGGTTCAGGCATAGTAATGAGATGGCATGCCTGGATGCGCCTTTGTGATTTAATGGACCCTTTTAAGTCTTCCTTCCTGAATGCTCCAGTTGAAGCTTCTTCCCTGTTCAGCCCTAAAGTGAAGGACACTCTAGCCAGATGTGAAAAGGACGGCAAGACCCTGTCTGCCATAGGTGTATGCTTCTCCACTCCACAGTGCTCCTTCGGCAGGAACCAGAGGAGTGGAAAGTTGTGGCACAAAAAATCTCTAGGTCCTTTTCGTGACACACGTGGTGAGTATATCCCCAGGGGCAGAGGGAGTAACTCTTCTGGAAGATGCCCACACCAAGGCAGAGGGGGCCCACGTAACCAGGGACTCAGAGATTCTTTTTCTGGACAGCCCTACTAGCACTCCTGAACAGCAGCCCGATTGCTTTCCTCTGGAAGCAGCTGGAGGACGTTTCTCTCTGCACCATGCTGCCTGGCAGTCCATAACTTCCGACCATTGGGTGCAGAAGATTATAACCAGAGGCTACACTATTCCTCTCAATGTTTATCCAAAACCTCCTACATAACTTCCCGACATTATACCCAGTCAAAGAGAAGAAGCAACTATAGAAATAAAAAAGCTGTGTCAAAAAAGAGTCATCCAGGCAGTCCCACCAGACCAATGTGGATCTGGATTCTACTCAGGGTTCTTTTTGGTGCCAAAAAAGACAGGGGACTGGAGACCAATTTTGGATCTCAACAGCTTAAACAAATCTGTCAACCAAATGAAATTCTGGATGGTCATGGTTCAGTCCATTCTCCCATTCGTGGGAAACAGCGATTGGATATGCTCCATGGATCTCCAGGATGCGTATTACCACATCAAAATGGACAAATGCTCCTGGAGACTAATTCGCTTTCGGCTAGGAGCTAATCACTACCAATTTTGCGCTCTGCCATTCGGACTCTCTACAGCCCCCAGAGTGTTCACCAAGTGCATGGCAGTAGTCACAGCTCACTTGAGGCTGCAAGGATTCCGGGTGTTTCCATGTTTGGACAATTGGTTCCTTATCGCCCCCACCAAGCATCAATTGGTAACAGCCTTGATATACACTCTTTTCCTAGCGAGACTATTGGAAATAACAGTAAATTGGGAGAAATCCATTCTTACTCCAACCCAGTAAAAGACTGAGACTTCAGCTCTGGGTGATACTCTGCCAAAACAAAGCCTCAGCATGGGAAGTCCTTCAACTCCTAGGATCCATGGCAGCTGCTATACCAATAATGCCTCTCACAAAACTTCACATGAGGATACTTCAATGGCTTCTGTTATCTCAATGTTTCCCAAATTGTCACCCCCCCCCCCCTCAGTTTTCAGGTACTAATAACCAATCGTTGCAAACAGGACCTGCTTTGGTGGATGAGGCCAGAGACAGAACTTTGGAGCTGCCCTTTCCACCCCTCTCAACCCTAGGCCACTGTAACCACAGATGCTTCCCTGATAGGGTGAGGGGGGCATTTTCAGGGTATGACTGTCCAAGGCACATGGTCCACAACAGAGGCCAGCTTGCATATCAGTGTCCTAGAACTGAGGGCAGTGCTTTTAGCATTGCAAGCATTTCAGTCTGTTCTTCCTTCTGGGACAATTGCTATTCAATCAGACATGTTGGTAGTCTGGTATATCAACCAGCAAGGAGGAACCAAGTCTTACCCCTTATGTCGAGAGGCCATGAGAATTTGGCAGTGGGTGGTAGCTTCCAACTGCTTTTGGATAGCAGCACATATCCCGGGGGATTCCAACGTGATTGCAGACAAGCTGAGAAGATGTATTCTCCTGCCTCACGAGTGGTCCCTCAATCCCAGCGTAGTGGCAAAAATCTTCAACCACTGGGGCCAGCCTTGCTGCGACCTACTCGCCTCTCCGTCAAACCAAAAATGCAGCAGTTACTTCACCCTAATTCCCCCATGGGGGGAGTCCCTGAGGGATGCCCTGATCCACGATTGGCCCACAGCATTTCTGTATGCCTATGCCCCATTCCTCTGATTTCCCAATTTTTGAAGAAAGCACTTTGGTTCAAAAGCAGAGTGATCATCATAGCCCCTTATTGGCCTCAACAAGTATGGTCCCCCTTCCTCCGACCTCACTTCTTATGCTGACCATGCATTCTGGATCCCTCTCCAGACCTGATCTCTCACCCCCAGGGGTTGAGTCATCTGAATCTCACCAGTCTCAAGCTGACAGCTTGGATGCTCTTTGTGTTTCACTGTTGCAGTAATCACATTTGGGTTATCTGCTTGCAGTAGCCCTCAGTCGGCCTGATTAACAACGTCTTGGGTCCTGCGTCGGTTGCTGTCTCTTCTTCCATGACGTCAGGTAGTCAGAGGTATAAAACATGCAGCCGACGCCATTACATCAGTCTTTCTTGCCGTGCAATGCCCGAAGCAGAAGCAGTTCGCAAGTGCCGGTCGGCCGACTTCTGAAATTTTCATTTTCGAGTTTTAGAACCGAAGTCTTCAACTAAAAGCTAAGTACCCTGTTGGGGAAACTTTTTCTTGCTCTAAACCGATGTCATTAAAAGTAAATAATTGCATTTCTTGTGGAAAGCAAATACCTCATAAAGATTTTCATTTGTAGTGTATTCCTTGCTTAGGCCCTGACCACGACGTACCTCGCTGTTGGTTTTGTGCCTTATTTAAACAACAAACTATCTGTCGTCGGTATATTTTCGCTTCTAAATATTTTGGTGCTCGGTTCAGTTATCCAGATATGTCTTCGGTAAGCCATCCGACTACTGACATTCCGAAAAAATGCAAAGATAAAGACAAAGACGGGCCGCCTAGGCCCAAAGCCACCGCCGCCGCTTCTCCTAAGCCAGTCGCCAGTTCACCGGTACTCAGTGAGGCACTTTCGCAGCCCCTGATACCTGCTACTTCTGATTCATAGGCCTCTACTGAGACCCATTCAGAGTCCGGTATGCCGCGAGATGCTTCAACCGTGAACCTGCGCTTGTCTCTACCTTGGATGGGTCCGGAGCCGCTGTGCAGGCACCGGCTTCTGAGGGTGTATTCAGGCCTACTGACTTGAATATTAAACCGATGCCATCTTCTTCTTCAAGGTCGAAAACTCAAACCATGCCTAGAAAACTGATGCCCAGTCTGCATGGTCAGGCCTCTATGCCTAAAAAATAAATGATAAGAATGGCTGAAGACCTTATTACTTTAATCAGGGGAAGCCAACCTTCCCCCTCTAAGAGACCTAGGACTGAGTTTGCTTATGATACTTCTGACCAGGATTCTGAAATTTCTGTTTCCTCTGATGACCAGGATTTACCCTTATCTACCTATGAGAATTCTGATGCTGAGGACTCTATTCTCTCTGCTACCCCCCCCCCCCCCCCCCCAGAGGATTTCTCTTTTGGTAAAACCCTGCATAGTCTTAGGGAGAATTTTCATTGGGAAAGTCAGGATTTCTCTGATTCTAAAAAGAGGCTTAGGGATTTCTTACTCCTACCCCAACATAGGCCTTTAGCTATCCCTCCTGTACTAGACATAGTTGATGATGCCTTTTCGAAATCTAGCTTGGCCCTTGACTCTTTACCTCCTACTCCCAGAAAACCTGATAGATATTACAGGGTTCCTGACTCTCACAAGTTCCTTTTTAAAACTCCTACTGCGGATCTTGAGACCATTTCACAGGGACCCAAGGGCATTAAATCTGCTACTGCCAAAAATCCTACCCCTTCTGATAGAGACTCCAGGGTGCTGGATAGATGGGGTAAGAAGGTATACATTTCTGCAACCTTGGCCATTAGGGCCTTAAACTGCCAGTTTCATATGTTAAAGTATCAGCAACATATTATTGGATTGCTTAAACAGAAAATGATGTTGATTCCTGATTGTGCTGAAAAAAAGGATCTACAGGATTTAATGTATTCTGCTGAACAGGTTGGAAAACATACTTTGCAATGTGGTTTTGATTCACTAGAGGCTTCTTGCAGGGCTGCTGTCACTGGGTCTGTACTTAGAAGGCATGCTTGGCTTAAGGAGCAGTCCTTGCCAGATCATGTTAAAGCTAAATTACTGTATGCTCCCTTAAATCAGGACTGCCTGTTTGGCAGCAAGGCAGAAGAAGTTCTTAAAATGATGGAGGAAAAAGCTAAATCTATGCAAACTGTTAAAGATTTCTTACAAGTACAACTTCCAAGATTTAGTAGGCATTGGCCCTCTAAGAACTGGCCCTTTCCTGCCTCTTCCTGGCCTTGTCAGTCCAAACCCAGATCCAGCAGAACACCCAGGCTTCAGTCCCAGGGTACGCACAGGACTAAGCAGTGGGGGGCCCCCACTTTCAAATCTGGGAGTAGTAAAACTCCCCCTATGGTAAACTGTCTCAATGACTTAACTTTCAAACTTGCAAGCACTTCTCAACTGACTGCCCCTTTGGGGGGAAAGATTGCTCTACATGCAAAAAACTGGGAACTCATTACCCAGGACAAATGGGTTTTAGATAGTTTCCCAAGGATACAGATTTTACTTTCACACGTTACCAACCCCAAATGGTTGGCCAGATATACCCCCAAATCAGTGGGCAGAGGCTCAAAAGCAAGTACTCTCTCTCTTAAGCATTAAGGCTATTCAAACTGTACCAGAAGAGGAAAAGGGACAAGGTTACTACTCAAGACTTTTCCTGGTACCCAGAAAAGACAATTCATGGTGTCCTATCCTAGACCTGTCTACTTTAAACACCTTTTTGGTGATTCCAAAATTCAAGATGCTGACTCTTCACCAGTTGCTTCCTATGCTAGGAAAAGATGCCTGGTTGGCAACACTCGATTTAAAGGAAGCATACCTGCACATCCCAATCAGGGAATCTTGCAGAAGATGCTTCAAAGCAGGCTACATGCACTATCAGTTTTCTGCACTGGCCTTTGGCTTATCTACTGCGCCCAGGGTATTCACAAAGTGCCTAGCTCCAGTCATTGCATTTTGCAGGCAAAGAAATATTCAAATATACCCATACCTGGATGATTGTCTAATTCAGGCAGAAAGCCAGGACATACTTTTGAATCATCTGGCTTTTGTACAGAGGGTGCTAACTTGCCTGGAGTACACCATAAATGAAAAGAAATCACACCTGGTACCCTGTCAACAAATTATATTCCTGGGAGCAAGCTAGAATACAACTTCCCAAGATGGCTTTCCTCACGCCAGAGGATCAAATTCATTTGACAACCTACTTCAAACTAGTGGCCACAAAAACCCTGCTATCTGCAAGGGAAATACTGCAAGCCTTGGGGTTCATGGCCTCCTGCATTCTTCTAATTCCATATGCAAGACTGCATATGAGGAAACTACAATGGTATCTGAAAAGCCTATGGTGTCAACATTCTCAGGATCTAGAAGCAATGATTCCTATCATGCCTTGCCTACGGTTAGAGTTCCTTTGGTGGGCAGAGGTCTGCCACCAAAACAAGGGACTGCCATTCACTTTACCCCCTACCGCCCAAGCCCTAACAACAGATGCATCAGACTATGCATAGGGGGCTTACCTGGCAGGGAAGTGCATTCAGGGCAAATGGAACCCAAGTCAAATGCACCTGCATATCAATCAAAAAGAAATGTTAGCTGTACAGAATGTTCTGACAGCCTTCAAGGACCATGTTCTTCCAGGACAACTAATAGTAAAGATGGACAACACCACTGTTATGTGGTACATAAACAAGCAGGGGGGGGGTACCCATTATTACCCCCTCTGTAGGCTAGCCATGGCACTGTGGAACAGAGCCTTGAGTTATCAAGTGCATCTACAAGCTCATTTCTTGCTAGGAAAATACACTGGCAAACAGACTAAGTAGAAACCTCATGGACCCACACCAGTGGAAACTGGAAACAAAGACTTTCAACATGTTGACAAACAAATGGGGGAGCCTAGGTATAGACCTGTTTGCCACCCTCCAGAACTACCAATTAGACAAGTTTTGCACAAGGACTCCCACAAACAAGCTTGGAAAGTGGATGCTCTGCCCCTCAGTTGGAAAAACCTATCAGTTTATGCCTTTCCTCCTCTGCCTCTCCTCTCCTCTCCTCTCCAAAGTACTACTAAAGGTCAAACAGGACAAACCATGGACGATATTGATTGTACCAGACTGGCCACACCAACACTGGTACCCCCTCTTGCGCAGTGTGTCACTGTTGGCCCCATGGAACCTGCCTCAGACCCCTACCCTGTTGTCTCAGCAGGAGAACCAGATTCTGCACCCTCAGCTTCAAACCCTGAACTTAGCAGCCAGGCTAATTACCTAATCTCTCCTTTACCATCCCTCAGTAAACCAGTGATGGATATCATTTTAGAGGCAAGGAGGCCTAGTACTAGAAAGTCTTATGCTGAAAAATGGAAAAGATTCTATGCTTGGAACCAATCTCAAGGGATGAGCACAGCAGCTTCCAACTTACCTCAGATTTTACAATACTTATCTGAGATGCTTCACAAGGGCCTTTCTTTTTCCTCCATCAAAATTCACGCCTCAGCCATTTCAGCTCATTATACCACAGAACCTCCCCTCTTCTCTCATCTACTGCTTAAGCAGTTCCTCAGAGAGGCCAAAATTTTAAGACCACCCAGGAGAGTCCCAACTCCTACCTGGGACCTTTACTTTGTATTGGAGAAACTCACTCTTCCTCCTTCATTGCCAGCTGCTAGTGCAGATTTAAAATTCCTTTTCTTGGGAAACCGCCTTCCTTTTAACAATCACTTCAGCAAGAAGGGTATCTGAATTACAGATCCTAATGGCAGTGGAGCCTTTCATCATCTTTCATGCAGATACGGTGTCCCTCAGAACCAATCCATCCTTCATGCCCAAGGTGGTATCAGTGTGGCTCTTAATCAGTCTATTCATTTGACAACCTTCTTTCCTAATCCACAGAACAAAAGGGAATGGATACTGCACTCCTTAGATGTGCACAGACAACTTAGATTTACTTGGACAGGACTAAACCTCAAAGGAAATCTGAACAACTGCTGGTGGCATTTGCTGCAGGGGCAGAGGGGAAGGCTATTTCAAAGCAAAGCATTTTTAAATGGATAGGCCATTGCATTCATTTCTGCTATAAGCACCATGGAAAACCTGTCCCACAGGAGATCAGACCCCATTCAACCAGGGCTGCATCTACCTCTACAGCCTTTCTCAGAGGTGTCCCTACCAGGGACATCCTAGAAGCTGCTACCTGAAGTTCTGTACATACTTTCACCAAGCATTACCATTTGCCAGTTTTCTCAAAATCCAGAGCTGGCTTTGCCACTGCAGTCTTGCAGGACCTTGTAGCTGGCCCTAATGCTATCTAAATTCCTCCTCTCATCCTTAGCATTATGAATCTACCCAAATGTGATGACTGCAATAGTGAAACACGAAGAACATAGTACAGTTGTGTACACTTACCATAAATGTGGATGTTCGAGTGTATTCACTGTTGCAGTCCTGGTTAACCTCCCTCTAGCCCCCTGACTTTTTCTTTGGCTATACCTCTACTCTCCTTTACTATGCTTAAAAGCTTTTTGGTGTATTTGCTTTTTTTGGAGGTATATCAGTGTGTGTGTGTATATATATATATATATATATATATATATATATATATATATATATATATATATTATTGCTTCCCATTAAGGGGGCACCTGACATCTGGGGCATGAAAAACTGATATAATGGCATCGGCTGCATGTTTTCTATCCCTGACTACCTGACGTCATGGATGAAGAGACAGCAACCGAAGCAGGACCCAAGACTTTGTTAATCAGGCCGACTGAGGGCTACTGCAAGCATATAACCCAAATGTGATGACTGCAAACAGTGAATGCACTCAAATATCTACATTTATGGTAAGTGTACACAACTGTACTTTTCTCCACCTCCGTTAATTGCCAGGCAGGATAACCTTTCCTGTCCAGTATGTGATATTGTTCTGGCCTCACAGAAACCATCCACCAGAAAACAAGACAAATGGAAGAGATTCTCTGTTTGGTCTAAGAAAAGAAAACTAGATCCATATTCAGTTCTAGTTGCTGTAGTCCTTCCAGTATTTATGAAACTTTTTTTGAAAATGGAGCTGCAGACTCTACCATACCAGTTCATCTAGCTGCTATCTCAAACTTTCATAACGGTTTTGGAAATTCTCCCCTGATTACTCACTGCTTATGCAAAACATTTCTGAAAGGAGTCTCTCACATCAGACCTCCTTTAAAACAGCCTATTGAACCATGGAACCTCACTTTAATTCTGCAATCTTTGAATCAACCACCCTTCGAGCCTGCAGTGAAATGTGACATCAAATTCTTATCATGGAACTCCCATTTTCTAGTCGCCAGCACATCAGCTAGACGTATTTCAGAGCTCCACACTCTGTGCATTAATTGACCCTATCTTATCTTTCACAAGGACAGAGTATCACTCCAGACAAACCCTACCTTTCTCCCCAAAGTCATTTTAGATTTCTCCATTAATCAAACTATTGACCTTCCAGTATTTTTACCGAATTTTACTAACAAAGGGGAATACTGTCTGCATTATTTGGATGTAGAGAGACAATTGAGATTTTACCTGGACAGGACTTAGACAATGCGTAAATCAGGCCAACTATTAATTTCCTTTTCTAGCCCTAAAATGGGAAATTCTGTTTCTAAAGTGACCTTATCTAAATGGCTTAGAGACTGCATACTTTACATTTACCATCATGAGAAAAAGCCTGTACCACAGAAAATCAAAGCCTACTCTACTAGGTCAATGGCAACTTCTGTAGCCTTCCATTCTAGAGCCTCCATGGATGAGATCTATGCAGCAGCAACTTGGGCTTCTCCTCATATATTTATTACTCATTACAAACTGGATCTGGCTTCCAGGGGTAGAGCGTCCTTCGGCTCTATGGTGCTCAGGAGTATTCTTCCATGAAGGCCATGCAGGGAACAAAAAGTAGCTGGGGACTCTGTCCCATCAGTGATGAATGGGATGAAGATGAACAACATCAGATAAAGAAGTTATGTCTTACCATAACGTTCCATCTGTGTTGTTGATCTTCATCCATTCATCACTTCCCACCCTCCATCCTCCTCCAAAGGCTCCTGGGGGATACTTTCTGTCTTAGGGCACTTGCGCAGAAACTGCCTCTGCTTTACTGATAAAGGGCAAACTCGATCTGAGGTAAAAGGGAGAAGGGTATCATGGGTAAAAGCTTAGCTTGAGAATTTTTGGGTGGCGCGAGCTTGATATAAGACCGGCTCGGTTCCGAGGATGGAACTGATTCCCATCAGTGATGAATGGATGAAGATCAACAACACAGATGGAACGATATGGTAAAAGACAACTTTTTTTGCCATAATGGGTGAGAACAACCACGTATATTCCAGGTAAGGAAATGTAACATTTTCCTTATTTTTAGATGATATGTTTCATTTTATTTACTTTTGGAACTCCCTGTAAATTTATGCTGATTTATGCTGATAGAATTGATTTATGCTCATAAAACATTTGTTTAAACCATCTACAAGGCACTGTTGTAAACATTGTTCATAAATTTGTAGTTATTGCTTTCTTTTGTAGTGTGCACACTTCCTCTATGAAAGCCTGCCTGAATGTTCATCTATATGTATACCCAATACATATCTGTTCATCTATATATGTGCCTAATATGTATCTATATCTGTATAGATCTAAATCTATAACTATATATATATATATATATGCACGCATGCGCGCGCGCACACACACACACACACACACACACACACACACACACACACACACACACACACACACACACACACACACTTTCTCCATTGACCTTTCAAGGTCCGTATTCAGGTTTTGCAACCTGCAAAATAAAGTATCCCTTGATACCTACAGCAGTGATTTGCTCTGACTGCTATTTCTGAACCTATTATCTCTTTTTGTATAAAATAAATAAAGTATCCAGATGTCATAGTAATGTTCCCTCCTTACCCATTAGTTCTGCCAACACTGCAGCTCATCAAATTCATGATGAGCAAAACTGGAACTTTTAAATGACTCATACCAGTGTTTTACATGTTCATTCTTGTTTTAGCACACCTTTAATTTCATTGCAGTTGCTGCTTTTTTTTAATATCTCCCCTAACCTGCCAGCCATTATTGATTGTGGCAGCATCAGTTGAAATACTGTCATTTTTTGACAGGTAGCCAAACCAAAGTAAATATATGGAATTTGTGGCTTAAAATTTTCTTAGTTGCACTGTTTGAATCAGTGCCTTGCCAGTCCGGCTACAAGAAACATGACTATGTCAGTTTATACTGCACACATGCACCGATTAATTTAGAGCTATTTAAACTGCTGAATAGTTGTGCAGTTAGTGGATACAGACCTATGGCATTAGAGAGTGTTTCACAAATCCTGTCATTTTACAAAAAATATATTTTGACAAGATATGTACCAAAAGAGGCGAGAGTTTGATCTATCTTTTCCTTCAAGCTGGTGCTATTTGCTGTGAAAACCTCTGCATTCAAACAATTAGCTAGTATTGACATCTTAAGAAAAAGTTTAGAATATGAAGACCCCCATGTCTATGATGGACAGGGGTTGACAGTAAGTGAATTAATCCCCAAGTAACATAATTCCCACATTTATTGTTTAATTTATTTATTTATTTTACATTTGTTGACTGGGATAGTCCGACTGGATGCATGTCCATTTTCAGCGGAGGACCGGGGAGAAAAGCTCCAAGGGTAAGCAGATACAGCATTACATAATACCAGCATTACATATTACAAACAGACTATTTACAGTGATTACATAAGTAAGCAAGTTAAACAAGTTCCACAGGATTAAATTAAATTACACAGTAAACTGGTTAACAGATTTTTACACATTCTAGAGAGAGTTAGCCAGGCTTGATACATTGACATAGCCAGTTAAGTGCCAACTATTGTACGAGTCTAGTTTTAAACTGACCTAAGGTAGAAAGTAAGGTAATATCAGCTAGAAGAGAGTTCCAGGGTCTACTTACAGAGTTTGTAAAGAGAGAGTGACCGGCTGTGTTATTAATTTTGCTAGTCTGAATTAGTAGTTTGTTAGAGGATCGAAGCAGTCTAGGATTGTTATAGGGGGTGATAATATTTTTAAGTCCAGGAGTATTGTCCGGATTATATAGGCCTTAATCAGTTGGTTATACTAGATTAGGCTGGGTAGTTCAAGCCACCCAAGATGATTTAGATTGATGCACTGATGTGTCCTGAAAGGCAGCCCAGTGGCAAACCTGGCAATGTGGTTGTAGCAAATTGAGAGTTTGTTAAGGACAATCTTGTTTAAATTCTAGAGTAGAGGGGATGCATACAGAAGGGTTGAAAGAAGGTGAGAGCGAGCTATGGCAATTAAACATAACCCTTAGCTACCTGTTTACTGACATACACCTCACCATATAGGCATCCAAGGAACTCAGGGATGAAACTGGGTTGGGTTGCATGGCTAGGCTTGTAAAGACTCTGGTGGTCGTTAGCCTAGTATAAACTTATAAAAATTATAGCTTTATCTCACTAAAAGTCACATCATTTAATAGAAATATACAGCCATTATTTTCTTCGAATATCCCATTCTAAATGTAGATTTGAAGAAAACCTGACACTGTTTGAAATATATAGAAGTAGAAAGGCCCCCTGCTCTGCAAATTTTTTAAATCTGTAATGTTGTTAGAAATTGACTTTATACTTGAAGACTAAGGCAGTGAAGTAGTGAACATATTTATAGCAGAACTTTACTTCACATTGTATCTAAAGAAAAACACTTCTATCATTTAAATGCTGACTAATGAATTTTAATCAAATTTTAGCAGTGGGGTATGTTATATATTTATTAAATGTACCTCAAGAGAAATTAATTTATGCATGTAAGTGCTAGACAAAGCATTCTAGGAAGATTGTAACAGTGGGTTGGGTTATAAATGAAATAAACATACATCTTTCCGCAGGTACACAGTTTAAAAAGTTATTTGCACTTTTTAAGTTAGCCAGAATTCAGATAATATTCTTTCGTCCAGAGTTGTTTTTGCTTTTTGTGTTTTGAGATTCTGAAGCAGTCTTTTTCCAGCCTTTTAAGTCCTTCTGATGATCCTATCCTTTTAAGTCTGTCTTTCTGATCATCACATCCTTTTAAATCCTTCTGGTGATCCTCAGTACTCATCCTCTTGAGTCAGAATTGTTAGAGAAGATATCAGATAATGTTTTACTCGCTTGACTATTTTTTTTTTATTTTCAGGCAAAGTATATTCTTCATGCCTTTTCTCCCTGTAATTACTTTGGTGTCAGGCATTTTTAGGTTCTGTAGATTGTACTTGACATTTAGTTGATTCTGTTCATTGGAGTGAGTCGAGATTTTGTTTTAGAGATGGGATATTCATGACTGTATCAGCCTTAAACAAGGGTAAAGGAGCTTCCTCCTTTCTTCTGCTTTACTGTTGACTCTTTAGCCTCATGGCCAAGTAAAGGGCATTTATTTATTGGGTTACCAGTTATGTTTCCTATTCCTTGTCAACACTTCCATTTTTTTCCTCAGGAAGCTGTTCTTCTACTATAAGAGATTTGTACTGTGTTTTATTTGTTTGCAGTCTTTATATAAATTGTTGCTTCTAGTTCTAATTTTAATACAGTTCTGTTCAGTTTTCCACACAGAATAATCACAGCTGACTGTACTAATTTTGAGACTACACTTTCCTATTCCCTGTCTTGTACTGTGCAAGTCCTTTGAACAATCACCTAGGAACTTCACGCGATACTTGCCAGAAGGAATACCTAAATACTATCTGCTGCTGTTTGTTAGACACTCTCTTGTTCAACCTGAAGACATTGCTGTTAAAACATGCCTAGATAGCTTGCCTTTTTTCCTTAGTGAAATCTTTTTGTATTTTTTTTAATTTAATAGACCCAACTTCCAAGTTAAGGTACAATTAGAGTTCATGAAATTAGTATTGCTTCAGGCTTTAATGTTGGCCAGTAGTGCTATTTTCAGTACCCACAATGTACCTAGAATTGCCTCCTCCTGCAGTTCATAAGGGGTTACAAGTATTAGTAGCATAGTTAAGTATGACTGCAAATTCTATTTTGCTTCTAACTCTATTGGTACTGTCTGTGTATCCTTCTTCTACAAGTCTGTCATTTCCGCATGCAAATCCTGGTATTTTATGACTTCATTTCTTTCAGTATATAAGACACTATAATTGCTGGGTGTGGCAATTTCAATGATTAGTGCTACTTCTGTCTTTTGTTTTTCTTGGACTACTGTATCTGATTTTCTTGCATCTATTTTTTCATCTGTTGGTTTTGAGTGATACTATGTGATCCTAACATTGCCATTGTCGATAATGCTTTGTGGTTCTTGTGTCCAGTGCCTTTCAGCTACTTCTATATTAGTACATAGACCCTGAGCCATGAGTTTATCTCACCCAGCAATGAGACGTGTAACTGTTTCCTGTTCTGTTTTATAGAACATGCATTTTTTTCTCCCACTTTTTCAACAGACTTTTTAAAACAACTTGTACATAGCCCATAATCTTGGGAACTTCAAGATGGCTGCACATTGAGTAACAGCTTAGTTTCAGCTCTCCCAGTGTGAAAACAAAAACTCAGAAGAGAGAGCCAGTAAACGTGTAATTTGGGGTAAATTTCAGTAACAGGCTAATAAATGCACTGCCTGGATGTCAACAAAAAAGAATTTTAGAAAATCTGAAAGAAAATCAATTACAAAAGATGAGGAAAAAAACACTGACTGGGAAGAATTCTGCAACTGTTCAGCAAAAAGCAGTGCAAGCTTCAGCTTTGGTTCAAGATATGACTTCCAGTAACACAAGAGGGACAAACAAGTCCAGCGTACTCAGAGTTGATTAAAATAAATGAAACACTGAAGGGAGTATGTTCTTCTTTCTGCTTTTCCCGGTTAGGGGTCACCACAGCGGAACTCTGGTCCGCTGATTGGCAGTGGATTTTTATGGGGCTGAGGTGCCAGCCCAATGCCCAACCTTCAACGAAGGCATGCCCATTCACGCATGTCTTTCAAATGCCACTCGACCGTGGGGAGGGCATGCAGACTCCACACAAAAGGTGCTCCAGCCGAGAATCAAACAGGAGAACCTCTTGCTGTGAGGCAACAATGCTACAGCTGTATCACCGCGGTTTTCAAACACTGAAGGGAGTATATCAACTCAAATAACAAAAGGCTCTGAAAAATGGAAGAAGCTTTAAAAAAATATTCAGATGAGATGATAAAACTGCAAAAAAATCAGAGGTCAAAATGAAGAAAAGGCTGGCTGAATATGAGATTGCACAAGAAGAAAATTTTCAAAAAATAATAGAATCAGAGGACAGAGCACCTAGGGAAAACCTGAGAGTTTCTGCCATACCAGAGAAGCTGGAAGGAAAAGACTGTATTAATTTTATGGAAACACAAATAAGCAACTAGACTGGTATTCCACAGCAGGAGTTAAGTGAAAGGACACATTGTGGTGTATGCTCCAAACCTAGCCATGGGAAAGCAATCCTGTCAGCAGAAGGAGTTAATTCTGACAGAACTGTGACAGAAGGGCAAAGTACTAAAAGTGGGAGACAGTAGAGTATTTGTGGAAAATGATTACTCACTCTACACGAGGCAGAAGAGGAGTAAATGTATTCCACTAATCAGGGAATGTCAAGAAGCAGGCATAAGATTCTCGCTGCTGTATCCAGCTGTATTCCAAATATTCTTTCCTGGCGGGACAAAATCATTTTTTGATGCAGAGCATGCTAAGGAGGAAATACAAATATTTGTCCAACAAAAAGTGAGCAGTGAAAAAGGAGATTGTGCTTCATGTTCTTCTGGTAATAAAGACCACAGAGAAACTGTACCAGTGAAGCCTTTTCCAGTGGTTTAACAGAAAATTATTGAGAGACCGAAAAAAGCACAGGGGTTGACTAGAAGGACCAGGACTATGTTGGAAATTAAGCATAGACTGGATATGGAAGATGGAGATCAACAGAAATAAAAATAAAACCAGCAACTCAGAAATTGACAAATAAATGTGGGATTATAAAGCATTAATTATATGTGTGAAACATGACAGAACAAGAAAACCTGGAAGTACTGGACTTTTTTGACTTTGTTAAACTTGTAGGGAACTTTAAAGCATATGCCCTACTTCATGCCATTAATGTTTGGAAGAACATATAGGAGAGGAGAAGAGGAAGGAAGGAGTTAACTGTAAGTAAAACAAAATTTTGTTCTTAACAGTAGAAGTTTTATAATGCATGATATAGTCTGAAGTTTTCTCAGTTATTTTCGAGAGTGATGGGGATACTAAAGTAAAGAAGTGCCCCTGTTTGTTTTTTCCTTCTTCTTTCTTTCTCCATGCTTAGCTTTAAGAAATGCAGGCACTGCAATGTAAAAAAAAAAAAAAAAAGAAGAAAGTCTGGGCAAAAGAGCATGATGCAAAAAGAATTGATATGCTTTTTCTCACTCTTGCACAGGGGAGTGACTGGATTAAGGCCCTTGGCTTGATCTAGTAACATGTCTTAAGATAAAGCAAATAAATGAAAAAGAACATTGAGTATAATAAAAAAGTCTTCCTCTAGCAAATAAATGAGTGTTTGTCGAAGCACCTCTGTATCTGGTTCTTATATCTCCATGGAGACAGTCTGATAAAGGGAAGTAAAACCAGAATACTTCTTTCTTTCAGTGGCTAGGAGATAATGTTTTTTGAAAGCATTCAAGTGTTTTCTCAATCCGGAACAGTAATAAAGATAAGACAAAACCAGGCAGCTTTTCAGCTTAATCCATGTCTGCGAGAGTGGCTGTCAGTCTGGGACAATTGTTCTTGTTAGGAGGGTAAAACCTCAGTATTTGAAGCTGTTCATGGTTTTGTGTGTTAGTATTAAGTTAATATGTTCAGGGGTATATTAAAGGTGTGGTTCTTTTTGTTTGTTTGAGGGCTTTCAATAAAACAAAAATTTTTGTAAAATATGTCATAGGCTCAAATTGATATGACAAGAAACAGATGTATAAAAGATTAACCTGCCAAGCATTAATGTATGCATATAACACAAAAGCTGAAACGAGACACTTAAAAAAAGCTGTTACACATAAAAGGTGGTAATAATACCTGTTTAACATAATGGCCCACAATCTCGTGTCACCATTATTGGCATTTTATTTTTTTGTTTAAATTCACATTTTCTTAGCCATTATTGCCTTATCTTGGACAGTGGTTGTTCTAGGAGTTTTCTATAACTGCCACTGTATTTGTGGACTTTCCACTTTTTTCCCTTTTCTTCCAGTCCTTTACTTTATATTCTTTCTTTCTTTTTTGGCACTTTCTTTTGCTGTCTGTTTCCTGTCTACTTCTACTTTGATTTCCATTTACACTCTTTTCCAAAAATCTTTCAGTGAGAGGGTTTAAATGTTTGGATACATGAATTACCTTAACTATTACCTTTTCCAACACACTTCTTAAGTCTTTTTCTGGAAATGTCCTCTGGTAACCCATTTACACAGACATTTATTCTCCTGGGTTTCTTTCCTAAACCATTAGTCTTTTTTTGATTTCCAAGATATAGGCTTGCATCCAGAAATCTGTACTTAGATTAGCTACCCAAAGTCAGTTACTCAGAGAATGTGGGATTCTAAGTGCCGGTCACCTCCAGAACCATGCCAGAACCAACGGAGCTAAGCCACGAGTGAAACATGAAACCAAGCTAAAAATTACAAAATGAGGCAATCTAGTAGAATTTAATCTTAGTCGCTCATTTTTCAAGAAGATTTAAAATACAGTGAAATGCCTTTGGTTTAAAATAAAGTGCAATGCCTTTGGTTAAATTAGACTTAAAAAAAGTGACACACCAATCTTTCTTTTAATCATGTGGATCAGTTTATTTTTGAGTGTCAAGCAAGACCCCGGGATGAGCGCTGTGTAGTAAATTTGTGTTTATAAGCTTACTTACTTATAAACTACAGAGTGAACTGGTACCTCACCTGTGTGCACTGTTCAATCACAACCTCACCTCAGGCTTTGTCCCTACCGAATGGTGCACTGCTACAGTCATCTCTCTCCACAAAGGAGTGACTACAGACCCTGGGAACTATCGCCCCATTAGCCAAACGAGTCTGACATCCAAAGTTATGGCACGTATCATCATGGACCTAATAAACAAGGATATAGGGAGTCTCCAAACTCTGGATCCCACACAGTTTGGTGGTTGACTTCTTTGAGTCAGTCACCAGAGCAGTGTTTGAAGGCACGATGGTTCATACAGCCTACCTTGATCTGGCCAAGGCCTTTGATAACATTCTCCACTCAGGAATCATAGAAAAACTCACTAAGCTAGGCATCAACCCCTATGTCACCAGGTGAGTTGCAAACTGGCTCAGAGATAGAACCCAGAGTAGCTAAAGTAGCTGACTCCAAGTCAGACTGCTGACCAGTCATGAGTGGAGTCCCACAGGGTTCGGCCCTGGGTCCTCTCCTGTTTGGTATCTACTTCTGTGAAGTCCAGGTCAGCACGAAGGGACTCTGGCTGACAAAGTTTGCAGACTATTGCAAGTTGGGAGCTATTATTATCTCCCCAAGTGATGTTGACATCCTACAGAAAGGTCTCACTGAGACCAATGACTGGTGTCAGAACCATGGTCTTAAGCTCAATGCCAAAAAATGTGTTGTCATCCCCTTTGGGAAAAACCCAATTCCCATTAATTACCACATCGATGGTAGTCCATTGAGCACAGAAGGCGTTATAAGAGATCTGGGGACACAGGTTGACAGCAACCTTTCTTTTGACCACCACATTGCCACTGTGGTCAGAAAGTCCTTCTGTGTGGCACATCTCATTACTAAGGGTTTTGCATCCAAGAAGAAAGAGGTCATTGTCTCCCTCTACTCTTCCCTCATTAGGCCAGTCATCGAGTACAATGTCCCATTTAGCATGTACCTCACTAGATACCTGCAACAACTGGAGAGGCCGCAAAAGTGCCTCACAAAGAGGATCCTAGGCGTTAAACACTTGTCCTATATGGACAGACTCAAAAAAACTCCAGCTATTCTCTGTCTCAGATCATCTACTTTGAGGCGATCTCTGCTTGACTTGCAAAGCCATTTCTGACCGAGCGCTGTTAGAAATGCTACATCTAAATAAATCTCAATCCCTCCACACCACATGCTCCAGAGACCTCAACCTCATTACCACAATCAAGAGAACATGCTGGAGGGATAGGTTCATAACCTGGAGACTGCCCATGCTATGGAATAGACTTCACATACATGTCAAACAGAGCACCTCACTGCCCTTCTTCAAGATAAATCTTGACGAGTGGATGGGAAATAGAAAATTCACCCCAGGGATCACTCCAGTGGCTCTACTCAACAGAAGGAAAGAAGAGGTGCAAAGTAGTGACTCTGGAAACTGATTATCAAGGTTATTATTTGTTTTTGGGCTGTGGAGTGTGTGTGTGTGTGTGTGTGTGTGTGTGTGTGTGTGTGTGTGTGTGTGTGTGTGTGTGTGTGTGTGTGTGTGTGTGTGTGTGTGTGTGTGTGTGTGTGTGTGTGTGTGTGTGTGTGTGTGTGTGTGTGTGTTTACACTTTTAAGGCAGTGTTACTAGCACAGCGGTTAGTATACTTGCAACTTGATGTAGAGGGCTGTAGTCCTGATTATGTCCTCCTTTGAATGAGATGCCTAGTAACTATGAACCTGTTTTTCAGCTTGCCACCCATTTCCTTTTGCAATATACCAGCTTACCATTTTTTAATGTAACA
This sequence comes from Protopterus annectens, assembly GCF_019279795.1. Lineage (NCBI taxonomy): Eukaryota > Metazoa > Chordata > Ceratodontiformes > Protopteridae > Protopterus > Protopterus annectens. Next base: position 958,261,898 of record NC_056747.1, read on the forward strand.
TAGGCAGTTTATTATTTAAGGGCAACAGGCACTGAATTTATAGATGAAAAACTGAAATATAAAGTTGTTGTTTTTTTAGCATCAACCTCTTCATTAGTTTCAAATCTCTTTCGTTTGGAATTATTCAGATGACTTACATTTGCAGAGATTGTGCATATTGACTGATGGTGGATTGTAATGAAGTTTGTGTGGCCTTTTATGGTTGAAATGTTCTGAATTGGGCAGTTTGTCATTATTGGTTCATATGTTTTGTCTCATTGCTTACTGGAAAAGGTTCAAAATTATAAAACATACAATAACAAGTGGTGCTGGATTTATACAAGGGATATAATCAATAATATATTATAATTAATACAGTCAGGAAAGTGAATCAAAGCATGTTTGCATGGTTCTAAAAACATGTGCAAGGGGCCTATGATTTGAAAACAGCCCAAAGTTAAACTTAACCTGCCATTGACTAGATGCATTTTCTTTGAATGTGGGTTTCAATACTGTTTCAGTGAATGTGAGTTTCAAAAATAGAGAAGTTCTAATGCTAAGTTTTCATTGTAAGACTATTGCTTTGTTTATGTTTAGCAAATGTCTATCAGTGTTTGTGCTATAAAATTTGAAATAAAAGTTGTAAATTAAATCCAGATTTCTGTAATCATTGTAGAAGTAAAGCATAAAACAGTATGCACACAGAGTTTTGAACAGTGTTTTTGGCAATTGGGGAGAAATAGCCAAGTAATGAGACACTGGATTGGATGCGTGGGGGGGCTCTGGGTTTGCACTCCCCTGCAAAAAATAGTGCGGGCTTCCCTGCTCACACATGCTCAGTATTTCTACACTTGTGCAAGCCCCTAGAAAGCTTCTTAAAAGAGTACATACATATTGATGTACAGGAAGGTCCTGCTTCTAAAACATTATTCATTTTTATGAAGAAGTAACTGAAGCAGTGGATAGCAGTTATGTAATACATACTGCATATCTGGACCTGATTATGGCCTTGGTCACTATTCTCCATGCTGGCATTATTGTCAGACTTGCAAATCTGAATGTAAATACTTATGTTGCTTTGTGAACAGCTAAGTGGTTGTCAGACAGAATGCATGTGGTTAGAGTGGCAGGGGCCCCTTCTGAAAGCAAAAAAAAGTTACAAGTGGTTTACTACAGGGTGCGTTGTTGGGCCCTGTCATATTTAACATCTTGTCATATTTAGCATCTATTTCTCAGACCTTCAGGTCAACACTCCATGCTTATGATTATCGCAAGCTACTTTAAATTGGGTGTTGTTATTCAGTCTTCCACTGATCATGGGTTAGACCATGTTAGCAATTGGGAAAAGGAAGTAAATGTGAAAAAATGTAGCATTTTTTTTAATTTTATTTACTTATTCTTTGGGCTAGTCCCACTGGGTTAGTGCCTTCTTTTCAGGAGAGACTAGAGGTGGTATTTACACTGCTAGGGGAAGTTTGGTCAGGGAACTTTCCCTACTGTTGGTAGTAGGGGGAAGTATTTGTGTGTGACACAACAGGCTTCCTGTTCCAGGCGTGGAGGCGGCCCAGAGAAACAGGGAGAAAACATGTCTAATTAAGCTTTTGCTGAAACTGGAATGAAAGTTGCTGAAAATGCAGTTAAAATGGTAGAATCGTTACCAGAAGTTTTTTTCTGATGGTGTGGATGCAGAAAAAAAGTGACATTGGAGGAAAAGAAGATTGTGAAGGAAAAGGAGATTGTAGCTGAAACAGAGATGGATTCAGAGGAAAACTTTCAGAGAAGATTTTTTGAAGGAGAGACAGTTACCTCTGAAAAATGCATAATTACAACTCTCCAATCTGGGGGGGGGGGGGTTGCGGGATGATTATTTGGAAGAAATGGTAAACTAAAGTGAGACAGAAAATGTAGCAGCAATTTCATGGAGTGATATTATGGAAAAAATAGAAGAAGAAAAAGATGAAGAAGAGATTGTGCCAGAACACGTTCCAGAGACAAAAACATATGCGCAAACTGTTGAAGAAGGAACAAAAAAGAAATAAAAGAAAAAAGAAGTATACAGTATGTGTGAGCAGTAAAAAAGAAGAAAGTTTGGACAGGTATGACATTTGGGACTCTGTCATAGCACCTCTGGGTGTCAAAGCAAAAGAGGTAAGAACATTTATTTTAATTAAAGGATTTTTTGTGACTTGATATTTGCTCCTGGGCAGGCCATGGGAATGTTTTTGGGTGCATATGAACAAAAAAAAAAATTTATCCATGGTCAGAATATGTGATGCAAGGTTTTTACAGACAAAAAAAAATAATGGTCCAGTTTAGAATTGAAGTTGAAGCAAAAGAACTGCAACATTTGTTAACTATATATAAAGAAGTAATGGACACTACAAACACATGATGAAAGAGGACTATGGACTGGGTAATGGGAATGTGGAGTAATACTGAAAATGGAAAAATGATAATGTTATGCATGTACCTAGTATTATTAATGTTCATGGTAATAGGGGTTTTGTGTAATACAGGGGTCAACCAAAGACTTGTTAATTTTGTGGAAAAAAATATCATTTAATCAATGAATGTGATAAAAAGATGTTATGTATGTGGTAAAGTAGGGCATAATGCAAAACATATGATTTAAAGTGCACATTTGGCAGTACTGGTCATTCATGGCTAGAATGTGAAATGAATATGCAAGAAAATGAAAATTAATTTATACAGAAGAAAGAGAGAGAAGAATGTGTTATACAAGAACTGGTACAAAACTGTACAAAGAGATATGACTGATAAAGAGGTTGTACATTGTTAAAGAAAGTAACAAGGAAAAACAAATGGAGGAGACAAGTGAGGAAGAAGCTGACTGGCGTACAGTAAGAAATAAAAATAATTTGATAGAGAAGAGAGTTAAAGACAGGAAAAGAAAATTCAAAAATATACTGGTGGGTAATTTTAATTGTAATTTAAAAAATAAATGAGTAATTGTGATGTTAGAATGGTTAAAGAAATTATGAGAAGTGGAAAGTTAAGTGTATGGGAGAATAACCACTGCACCTACAAAATGAATGAAATTATGACAGAAATTCATTATTTATTTTAAAAGTTAAAAAAGGGAATTACATATGCTGGATTTTTGGATCACGTGGCTATATGGGTTAACATACAGGAAAATGAAAAATATATAAGAATAGGAAAAGGAATAAAGAGAATTAATGAAAAGGAATTAAATTTATAAGAGAAAAAAAGAACTTATGGAATTACAGAAAAATATCAGTATGAGAGCATTTATGAGAATTGGACTGTTTGGTGGCTTAATTTTAGAGAACTATAAAAGTGTTTTTAGAATGTATAAAGAAGAAAAGAAAAAGAGAGACATAAGATATTAAGTCAAGAAACATCCAGAGGCTTATTAGAGAAGAAAAATTCCTTTTATGAAAAAGAAAGAGACGTATATAAAATGAATCCAATTAAAATTAACTTGTTATATAAACAAAAATATTGTTTACAAGGAAAGTAAGAATAGGTGGCACCATATTTGAGTAAAATAATGAAAGAAGGAAAATAATGAGAGAATTAAAGAATAAGGAAGGTGAAGAAATAAGACGGCAAGAAGGAATATACAAATAATTAAAGAATATGTATTGGAATTATTTGTTAAAACAGAAGAAACATAGAACAAATTTATAAAGGTGAACATTTAAATAAGAAAAGCAGCAAGAAAACCCAAAGGCAGTGAGTGTATTCCAGCAGCAGACCCAAACAAAATTCCAAACAAAACCACAGCTAGTAACAGGTAGAAAGGCAAGGCTCAGCAGTGTGGTGGTGAACACTGTGAAAGTGCTAACTTTTAATAAAACCTGTAGATTTTATGGGTCTAGATCAGATAGCTGAAGTTCCGTAACTCCGAACACCTAATGGTTGAACAATTATGTTTGAAGTTACAGAACTTCAATTAAAATACAACGGACAAAAAGATAAATTGTAAACAGGGGGCAAGCCCCCCTGCAACCCCGACATGGGGGCTGCACCCCCCACATCCCCCACTACTTAAATATACCAACTCAGATCTCTACCACCATTGAAGTGAATGGAAACCTCCGCTTATGGAGATTTCCATTCAAACACTCAAACTTTTTACAAATTCAAATGTATTGGTCTCGACCATATGTGGTTAGAACTTGTAAAAATTCGACTACGTGATAGGAACCCAGATTTTACAACTGCTGAGCCTTGCCTTTCTGCCTCTTACTAGCTGTGGTTTTGCTTGGAATTTAAATAACAAAAATAACGAGCATTTAGAACAAAAAACTATGAAGAAGTGAATGAAATTCTAAAAAATATTTACATGAATTCTGCATCATGACTGGACAGAATTGAAAATGGTATGTATAAAAAAATGGAGTGGCAAAAAATAATTTTACAGAAGTTATGAATGAATGGTTAGAAATTGAAATTAGAGAGAGAGAGAGAGAGAGATATGTACAGGAGTTTTTAAATTTATATTTAAAAAAGGAAATAAAGAGAAGATAAAAAATTGGAGACCTATAACGTTGAATAATACAGATTATAATTTTTTTATGAGAATTATAACAAAAAGGTTACAAAAAATGGATAAATTATATGGCCAAAACATCAATCAAAATTTCGGAAGAAAAGGAAAAGAAAGTCAAGAGTTATACGGATAATAAAAAAAATTGATTATATAAATAAAAATGTAGAAGTGAAGGTTATGATAGGGGATACAAGTAATGCCTGTGATAATCAATATAAATCATTATGGAGAATTGTGCAGGCATATAATATAATATAAGCAATAAATATTAAAAGTAATAAAATCTATTTATGAAAGAGGTTCTATGTAAAACTAAATGTAAATGGTTGGCTTGGGGAAGAAATAAAAATATAATGTGGAATAAAGCAGGACTGCCCAGCTAGTAGTGTAATTTCTTATTAGTCATGAAAGTAATAGCGAAAGAAATTAATAAAATGTAAAGTAGCGGTGGATACAATATGAAGGAAGTACAATTGCCAGTAATGTATAATTCTGCTGATGATATTGTACTAATTGTTAAAAATAAAGTATGGATGGAAGAAGTAAATGAAAAATTAAGTATAAATTCAAAAAATGGTTTAAGTATAAATAAAGAGAAAAAGATTTGGTTTAGAAGGTATGATAGGAGGTATTGAGTTCAATGAAAAATATGTAGATATATTAGGAATAAAATTGGAAGGCATGAATACAGACAACAACAATGGGATAAAGTACTCGAAGAAGTAAAGGATATGACAATTTTTTTGGAAATCGTATATATTTTCATATAAAAAAGCACACTTGTTGAACACCATGGCAATAAGAAAAATTGCTTATGTTGCTAAAATCTATATGATTCCTATTAAGTATGGAAAAGTACTACTGATGATTATATTTTCTTTTATATGGGGCTGTGGACTGAATCCAGTCGAGAGGGATTCTATATATGAAAGAAGAGCAAAGAGGCTTGGGTTTAATAAACCCAATAGTACATGCATCATCTTTCATTTTATATACTGTATTAAAAGTAATTATGTAGGAAAATAAAAACTTGATAGAAATGATACTATATTATAAATACAAAGAACTGTGGGAAGAAATGGAAGTCGGTACTTAAATATTATGAAAGCATTTTATTGCATTGAGACATGGAAAGATTTAGAAATAGATAACAAAAAAGTGATAATGATGAGATATAACTATAAAAAGGTTAAAGAATGTTTTGATTTTTTTATGGAGATTGTCTCTTAGAAAATTGCTGGTTAAGGCAAATATGCCATACAAGAAAAAGCAAGATAGAATATGCAGTAAACGTGGAGTGCATGAGACTACTGAGCATGTGTTTTTGAAATGTGAAAGAGTTAATTTGTGGAAAGAAATATGTAAACATAATAGAGTGAAAAGTTTGTTAAAATTTGAGCAAATAAAGATGGACATAATACAATTTCATTATGGTGGTGCACAAAAACAGGAAGAAGTGAAGAAAATGGACAGAGTAATATTTTGTTTCATGGACTGTATGGAACGAGAGACTAAATGAAATTAAATACAGTGGAAAATGGACTTTGATGATTCTGGTAAATTTGATGTTTTGGTTTTGGATAAAAGAGTGGGGGAAATATTTAAGTTGAAGTTTATAATGTATGGAGATTTGTAAATAGATGTAGATAATGTAAATATGTAAATAATATGTAATGTATATATCAATTAAAAAAAAAAAACGTACTCATCATTGTTGTGAGTGGAAACTATTTTGGAGGAGCACTTCCTGTTTCTGTTCCAGGTGCAGAGGCATCCCAGAGAAAGAGCGAGACAGATGGTGAGAGAAGGTGATGATAGAGTAGTGAAAAAAATGATGAAAGCAAATTTTGAGACAGGAGAATGTGTGCAGGATTCTGAGGAAATGTTTCAAAGAAACCTGTTTGATGGAGATGAGTCAGTAAATGATGGCTGTATAATTACAACCCTCTGGTCAGGAGGGTTGTGAGATGCTTTCCTTAAAGAAATGGTGGTGCAGAGTGAGCCACAAAATGGCAGATTTTCTGGGGTGACATTATGAAGAAAATACAAAAGGAGGCTGCAGAGACAATCCTGAAGAATAGTGGTACAATGGAAAAGAAAACATATGCAGAGAAAGTAAAAGAAGGCAAAAGTGGAGTAGTAGAAAAGAAGGCAGAAGAAAATGAAAACCGGAAGTATGTGGTAAGGATTCAAGTAGAGAAGCCAAAGAAATGGACAGGTATGAAGTGTGGGACAATTTAATAGCTCGTTTGGGTGTAAAAACACGTGAGGTAAGAGCATTTATTCTTATTAAAAAGAGACATTTTGTGACATTAAATGTGAAACTTTTTTTCCAATGGAAAAATTTCTTGCAGAATATAAAACAGAAAGACTGTAACCCATGAAATCTTTATTTTATAAAAGCATTTAACAGGGAAACAAAAAAGGAGATTCATGTACAATATTGAACAGAGGTAGAAAGAGAGAGTTTGAAAGGACATTTGAAAGCTTTTATGTAAAGAAGTACTGGACATTGCAAAAGTTTATGACAAAAGAGGTGTCTGGACTGGTGGCTGGGATTGTAATATTGTGTTAAAAACAGAAAGAGAAAAAAATTATACATATGCCAGGCATGATAAATGTGAAGGGGAATAAGAGTGTTGTAAAATACTGGGGACAACTCGAAACATGATTTCTTTTTTTGGAAAAGGACATTTGGTAAGTAACTGTGACAAGAGAAAAATGTTATATTTTTGGGGAAATGGGACATGATGTAAAAATGTGAACTGAAATGTTATAAATACAACACAATTGGACATTATGGATGAGAATTGAAATGTTATAAATACAACACAATTGGACATTATGGATGGATTGCAAAAATGAAAACAGTAAGGTAAAAAAAATAAAGAGAAGAAAATGAACAATTAGAAGAAATTTTAGACATAGTAGAAATAGAAAAATTAGATGAGAAAAATAATAGAGGACACAGAAGAATGTTCTGAAATAAGTGATGAAGAAGATATAAACTGGGAGGTAGTAAATCTGGTACCTCGGCCATTCACCTTCACAGGATTAAATATAAAACTCACATGCACATCTTTAATACAGGTACAAACCAAATTAGCTCCATTTAACAAACAAACAGTAAATCAATTAAGCATTATGTCATCTTAATAAATATACACTTTTGTATAATATATCTAAAAGAGATTCTCATATGAAGAACCCATTTAAATATTATATCTAAAAGCACACATTCACTTCTGGATTCAACCCGCCATGGACATTGTCTTATAATTTAATATCACCTTCAGTTACATTTTTTTTTCTGACCCAAATACCAGGCGAGGGACCAAGCAGTTACTTCCTATCATACATACACCCCCTCAATTCACAATTAAAAATGCCATTAACAACATATTTTCTCCCATTACATTTTCACCCAGGATGCCAGATTGGTTAATAATGTGTGGGTGCTGAGCAATTTGGATTTTTATGTGGGAAAAAATATATACAGCTAAAGATTGGGGCTTGGTGTAATGGTTAAGGTATTTGACTCACAGACACAAGGTACAGTGTTTGATTCTCATCTTTGGGAAGGAAATTGGTTCTGATTAGAATGGCTTATTAAGAAAGCTAGCCAGGTGATTAGCTATGAATTTATGAAACTATGAATCTAAGGAAAAGGAAAAATGAAAATTTTAGAGTGCTTTCTTTAAATGTGAACAGTATAAAAGAATATAATAATAAGAACAGGAATTTTGGAGTGGTGTAATGCAGGTGATGCAGATGTAATTATATTAGAAGACATTAGATTTTTAACAAATGAAGAAAGATTGCAAATAGAGAACCTATGGGGAGGAAAGATAATCTGAAATTTGGGAATGAGAGATGTTCTGGAATAGCTGTATTCTATAGAAATACATTAAATATTTTAGATGCAACATTAGCAAAAAATAGAAAGATTAACCATTGTAGATTTAAAATGGAAAGAACAAGTATATAGAATTATAAAATTATATGCTTATACTAGCTGTAAAAAAGGAAAGTTTATTTCATCAGGTTTTAGACTATGTAACAACAAATATGACTTATTAAAATAACAGCAAACTTTGTGATTTAAAAGGCAAGTGTAAAAGCAAAGGAAATGATATAAGAAAATGTTAGAAGTTATAAGATGTGGTAAGTTAAAGGTCTTAGACAAAAATTCATGGACTTTATTAAAAAGGGTATGTATAGAACTGAAGTAAATTATTTTATAATATCAGAAGGTGTAGTTACAGGAGAATGGGGAGGTAGTTAAAACAGGATTTTCTGATAATCTTGTAATATGGCTATAGATAAAGGAAAACAAGGCATATATAAAATAAGCAAAGGAATAAAAAGGATAAATGAAAAAGCATGGAATGAAGAAGGAAAGAAATTTGTGATACAGTTATGGAAAGATCATATTATTGTGAGAACATTTTATAAAAATTGGTCTGAATGGATGATATTTAAGGAAAAATATAAAAAAAAAATTACAGTGGCAATATGATGTGAGAAAAGTAGCGAAAAATATAAAAGAGCATATGATGACACATTGGAAGATTTAGAGCATAATGATAGAAAGTACTCTGACAAAGAAAAATAATTGTATGAAAGAAATCAATAAAGAATATAGAAATTGTTATATAAGCAAAGATCAATTTTGCAAGGAAAAAGAGAAGTATTGAGTTACTTAAGCAGTTTAGTAAAGGAAGATGGTAATGTATTGAGAGAAATAATTCAGGAAAGGATTATGAATAGTGGAGTAAAATTTGTACAAGAAATGTTTAAAGTAAAAAAATAAGGTAGTGAAAAAATATGGAAAGTAAGAAAACTTAGCAAAAAAAAAGAGAATGATTTGGAAAGGATTTTTAAAATGAGCAAGATAAAGTATTGGGACAAGGAGATATAGATTTAGATGCAGGCCCAGATGGAATAGGGTATGAAATGTATAGAAAATTTAAGGGATTGGCAAAGATTTTGAATGAATAGTTAGATGAGGGGTTTTATGTACAAAGAATTATGTAGTGGAATACTTAAATCTATATGGAGGAAGGAAGATAGAAGACAATTAAAAAACTGGAGACCAGTAGTATTGAATAGTAATGATTATAAGATCTTCATGAAAATAATACAAAAGAGATTTGAAACTAAAATGGAAAATATGGAAGATGGCATATATAGAATAAAGGGGAAGTGTTGTCAAAAATTATTAATAATAGAGATATTATTGATATTATGAACAGAAAAGAAGAAGCAAAACTCATGATAGGAGACCTTAATAAGGCATTTGATACAATTGGACATGAACTCTTATGGGTAGTAATGAAAGAATATAATATAAGTGAGAAAATTATGAGATTATGTATGTCAACGCATTGGTTCATAGGTAGGTACTAGGCTATCTGCCCAAGGGCATTTATAAGCCTAGCCAGAATGTGTTGGCTTTTGCCTCCCTTTTAAATTAGTTTCCCGGGCCTCTGTCCAGCAGGGCCATTGAAGTGATCCCAGGGGTAAATTTACGATTTCCCATCCACTCGTCAAAATTTCTCTTGAAGAGAATCAGTGAGGGGCTTTGCCCAACGTAAATTGGGATGCTATTCCAGAGCAAGGGAAGTCTCTGGGACAGGAATCTATCCCTCCAGCATGTCCTCTTAATTGTTGTGCTGAGGTTTAAATCCCTGGAGTGTGTGGCTCTAAGAGATTTGGTTTTCTTGAGGTGGAGCATGTCCATTAATTCCGGGTTGGACATGGCCTTGTACGTCAGGTAGAGATCACCTCTGAGTAGGCAGTAAGCAACTGAGTAGAGCTGGAGTTTCTTTAGTTGAGCTGCATAGGGCATCTGTTTGAGGCCCACGATCCTCTTGGTGAGGTATTTCTGTGGTCTTTCCAGCTGTTGCAGGTGTCGAGTAAGATACATTTCAAATGGGGCATTGTACTCTATTATGGGCCTGATGAGTGATGAGTAGAGGGGCACAATGACCTCTCTTGATCTAGATGTGAACCCTTTCGTGATTAGGTGGGCTACATAGAAGGATTTTCTAACCACTTTGGCAATGTGATTATCAAAGGAGAGGTTGCTATCTACCTGTGTCCCCAGATCCCTAATTACATCTTCTGTACTTAGTGGATTACTACCTATGTGTTGATTCGTGGGCACTTTGTTTTTCCCAAAGGGGATGACTGTGCACATTTTGGCATTTAGCTTGAGGCCATGGTTCTGACACCAGGTGTTAGTCTCCATGAGACCCTTCTGGAGGGTGTCTGTGTCAGCCGGAGAGTCAATTATGGCCCCCATTTTGCAGTCATCTGTGAACTTGGTCAGCCATAGTCCTCCCGTGCTTGCCTGTACCTCATAGAACTATATACCAAACAGGAGGATTCCCAGGACTGAGCCCTGTGGGACACCACTTGTAACCAGTTTAGAGTCGGACAATGCACCCGCAACTTTGACCATGTGAGTTCTATCCATGAGCCAATTGGCAACCCATCTCATGACATAGGGGTTGATGTTCAAGCTGGTAAGCTTATCTATAATGCCAAAGTGAGGAATGGTGTCAAAAGCCTTAGTGAGGTCCATGTAGGCTGTGTGGACTACCTTTCCCTCATCTATGGCCTTGGTAACTGTTTCAAAGAAGTCAACTAGGTTTAGGAGGCAGGATCTGCCTTTAACAAAGCCAAATTGGGTAGGGTCTAGTGTCTGGAGGTTCCCAATGTCTCTGTTAATGAGTTCCATGATGATGCTCCATAGCTTTGCAGACCAGGCTAGTCAGGCTTATAGGGCGATAGTTCCCAGGATCTGTTGTGGCACCACCTTTGTGGCGCAGGATAACTGTTGCTGAACGCCATTCTTTGGGTATATAGCCCGTGGTAAGGCTGAGTTTGAACAGTGAATTTAGGTGAGGGTTTAGTTCATTTTGGAGCTCATGTAAGACTCAGCCTGGGATACCATCTGGTCCCATTGATGCTGTGTTTTTGGCTTTGGAGAGGTCTGTTTTCACCTGCGTGTCTGTGATGTCTTTGGCTCTACATTCTTCTGGGATGGACACGGGCCCTTTTGGGGGTGAGGGGGGGTAAAGTTTGCACTAAACCTGTCAACCAGGATGTTGGCAATCTCAGTTGGTTCAGTGTATTTTTTGCCATTTTGCACTAGCTCAGAGCAGATCTGAGAGTTGCCACCTAGATTCTTGATGTAGCTAAAGAAGGTTTTGTGATTATCTTTAGAGTCTTTTCTTTCAAAACTGGCCTTGGATGATTTTATGAGGGATCATAGTTTCTTGCTAATACTGATCAGGGATGCCTTTCCTTTTTGGGATTTTGCTCTATCATGTAATAGTTTCCTCCTTCTGTTTTATAGCTTATTTATGGCCAGGGACCACCATACTGGTTTCCTCTTTTTGGAGGAGTGAGTCTTGGTTTTACTTGGGATGGCTCGATCCATGCATTCCTGTAGGTGCTCATAGAATGCATTTGTAAAGGATTCAGTGGTTTGGGCAGCATTATCCTTTAGCAAGGGGGCTTTGAAACTTCTCACCTCGGTCTTGAGAAGTGTGAAGTTTGCTTCTGAAAAGTTTTTCACAGTGGTTTCCTTGACTGCGGGTGGGGTCGGGATGTGGATGTCCATTGTGATTAGTTTATGGTCTGATCTTACCAGCAAGGGGTTTAATTCTGGTGTGGAGCACTGATCCCCCATGTTGGTGATGATCAGGTCCAATATGTTGTCAGCTCTTGTGAGAGTGGTGACTAGTTTTTCCAGGGGGTTTGAGTTCATAAACTCTAGGAAGCGTTGGGCAAAGGAGTTTGTACTTGACAGATTTGGAATGATAATAGCACAGTGAGCTTGACTCTAGATTCCAGTGTAGTGGACTAGAAGTATCTCTACTAAGGTATGCATTTTGTCCATCTGATGAAGTTTTTGGAAATGAAAACGCAGTGTGCTGAATTGCGTTAATGTGAATTTTGGTGGACTGAAAATTCGTTTTAATCATTTTTTCTATGCGAATTTTGGTGGACTGATAAGTTGCTTTATGCATTTTACTTGATGGACTGAAGAGTCGTGTATTAATTAAACTATAGCTTGCAGACTAGGATTTGTGCCCTCTTCGATCTGTTCTGGTTTTGGTGCTTATTGGTTATTTTCGGAACAGCGATTCTGCTTTGTTTTAGTTTGTACTTGAGTTGTTTTCCCAGTCAATGTTTGGGTAGTTGAAATCACCCAATATCATGGTGTTTGGTAGGACCTTCATATTTTCCAATGTTCTCAGGAATGCTGAGTGGGGGTCCTGAGACAAGGTGGGTGATCTGTAGCAAGCTACAGTCTGAAAAGCAGCTTTGTCCACTGTTAGTTGCACATGAATGGTCTCCGAGGCCTCGTGCTGTGCTACTAACCTGGAGGTGTGGGTATGCTTTATGAAAATGGATACACCCCCTCCTTTTGTATTTCGGTCTGGGTTTTGGAGCTGAAAGGTATGGTATGAGTTGTAGCCTGGTAGTGCTGGGGTGCTCTCTGGAGCATTGAACAAGGTTTCTATTACTGCACAGATATCGATTTTCTCCATGCTGAGGAGTGCCTCGAGTGCATGCATTTTGAGGTTTAGACTTCTGGCATTGAGTAGCATTACCCTCAGTTTTTGGTTACTTGTGTGGTTTATGGAGGTGGGTTTGTCTTTTGAGCCTTGCCTAAAAAAGGCACTATGGGGGTGTTAAGAGCCTTGGCCAGTATTCGAAGGCCTAAGGGCGACAGGTGCAAGCCATCTCTGGCGAAGCAGCGTGACTTGTCGAGCATGTCATCCCAGGCTGACAGACACTGGATCCCCTTTGAACAACACCAATAGCTTAGCCAATTGTTAAAACTGATCATTTTATCTTTATACTGTGACATCAGTCTTGGTGAGGGCAAGATGCAACTCCGGGTCAGGATCATACCGGCCTGGGCTACATAATCAGAGAGCTCCTCTATGTCTCTTTTCATGTAGTCCAAGGAGGTATGTCTCAGGTCGTTCACACCAACATGGACAATGACAGTCATATTTGTACTTGTTTTGGAGTGATCTGAGTGCTTGTGTTATGTGGCGAATCCTCGCACCCGACAGGCAGCTTACAGTAGCCTTCTCCTTGTTCAGTCTAGTGAGTGGGACATCAGTGTGCATGACAATAGAGTCACCTATTACTAGCGTATTGGGTGTGTTATTTAGCCTTAAGGGCTGTGATTGCGTGACGCACTGACTTTGTGAAGTATGTAATACGTGGTTATTGTTAGAGAGTGGAGGTTGCGTGGATGTCTGCTTTGGAGGTCTTTGCTGCTTTGGCAGATTTTTATTTAGAGCCTCTGAGTATGTTTTTGTGTATTTATGTGTGTTTGCTGGTGCAGATATAACTGGGCTATGTGAGACTGATAGTGTGGTGCAAGTGTTTCCCTTCTCCTCCTGACTTAGGTTGAGAGAGCTTAGCCTCCAGTTTGGCTGTATAGTTGCATCTCTCACATACATTTGTGTTTGTTGGAAGGAGGAGAGGGTTGTCTGTGTACATGAGCAATTGAAACATTGCCTCAAGATGCCCAGATTCACCAGCTGGACTGGAGAGTACATCTGAAACTGCCCTTAGTAATAGTAAAGTAAAAATACTTTGAGATAAGAAGGAAATGGTTATGCCAAGAGGTGAACTTGAAGAGTGGTGTGAAGCAGGGATGTCCAATGAGTTGTATACTCTTTGCAGTAGTTATGAATGTGGTGGTATGTGAAATAAATTACAAAATGAAGGAGGCGAGGTATATAACACCTGAAGTGTTAAGAATTCCAGTTCTGTTAACATATGCAGATGACAATATTTACAGAAAACAAAATTTGGATAAAAGAAAGTGAGAAGTGTGCTATAAGAATGTAATGATAAACCATTATTGTATAAAACCACGGGAAAATCTACCAGATGAAAAAAATTAAAGCTATAAAGATAAGAAACAAATGGTGTAATCAGGAAGTAAAGATTTTCTGTGGAGACTGGTAATAGATAAACAGACAGTAAAAGGAAATATGTCATGTAAAAACAGTGATAGAATATGTTTACATTGTGAAGAAGAAGAAACTACAGAACGTGTTTTTGAAGTGTAAAAAAGTTATGGGGAAAACTATGTAAAGAAGATTTTTGAAGGTATAAAAAAAGTGGATAAAATAAATATGGATATGATTAAATATGGATATTATAAGAATAGAAGTCAAGAATATCCTGAACTTTGGATTTTCCATTTAGGTAACTTTTTTGTACCATTATTGGTACTTGGCCTTCTTTCTACCATTTGGCATTCTTCCCTTCCATTTGTAGTTAATCTTTCCTTTTCTTTCCTTTCTAAAAAAGAAAAAAAAACTTTCTTTGTATAACTACTCTTTTCTCTTCTTATTGTTGTTGGCTAGTGTTTGATTGTTGGTATGGCTGATAAGCCAACCAGTTTTAAGAAGTGCACTTTCATGGGCATGATACTTAATTCTCACGTCCACGGGGAGTTTGTATATTCTTTAGGTCATTCTCACTTACAGGAGTCATATGAGACAATTTTAAGGGTGATCAGTGATAGGTGGAATAAGTTGGTTGTGAAAGGCCTTTTGCTAGCTTCTTCCTGTATTGCTTCTACTTCTGGTGCTCAAAGCAGCAGTAAAACGCATAAGCCATCTGAGCCAAAGAAACAAGTAGCATTCTCCGCCATGGTTTCTTGTTCCTGTTCAAGTGCAGAGATGCCCTGCAAAATCCAAAAATTGTCAGATTTGACAACTTCTATAGTTAGGTCTCCTCAGATCTGGAGCCCAAGAATTTCTGCAGAACCTCTCTCTCTCTCCTAGACTTAGATCTCCATTTCTACAGTAATCTCCTAGGATGTTGCCCCATCCTTCTTAGGTTCATAGGTTGGTACTAGGCTATCAGCCCTAGGGCCTATACAATCCTAGCCATAACAATTCCTTGGCTATTTCTTCCCACATTATTTATTTACAATTTCTTCACTCAGGTCCTCCAGTAGTCTTTCTAAGGCAGATATAGACAGGATAATGATAACATTTCTTAGAGCAAAATCCATATGGGGTGTTGCTGGCTCCTTCTCCCATTGGATTTGTGAGCCTTCAGCCACCTTCTCACCGTGTTGTAACTCCTTCTCCTATCTGACAGTTTCAGAACCATCAACTCCGAGGGCACTGAGAGTTGAAGTGTCAGATCTGAGGATATGACCTTTTCCTGATCCAAGTTTGTCCCTGACCCATTTGGTATAGATCACTACTGAGCAGGATGAGTCTTGGAGCAGAAGCGTCGGCACCAGATCTAGGGGGTTGAGTTTGGCTCTCATCACTTCCTCTTGGAGTCTCAGCACTGGACAGCTTGGGTCTGTTTCCCTTCTTGGAGGGGATATCTGGAAGGGGTGATGTACTGGCTAAACCGAGAGTTTCAGCTCCAGTGAGGTTGCTTTCTGCCTCCTGGACACTCTGCCATTAAGGTAGTGAAAAGGGTGTTCTCCTGTCCCAGGGAATCTTCTACTCTCACTTCCTCAGATTCTATACCCTTTCCCTCAATGGATTTGAGCTCCAAGTCCTGTCACTCTTCTCCACAGGGACAGATAAGAGCTTCCAGGCAGTTCCTGTTCAGGAACTCCCTTTCTCTTTCGATACTTCTCCACAACACCCCATTGAAGAGGTACACAGGAAGAGAAAGGAAAGAGGAGGAACTTAGATTCCCCTCAGGAATCTTTAACAGAGGACACGTATTTTCAGGGGAGAGGGAAGGGTCCCTAGGTCCCCAACTGAGGATGTCTACTTTAGAGACATTTTAGAGATCCTGTGCCAGAAAGGTGGTTCATCTTCCCAAAGCCCTTCTCAAGAGGAGTCAGTGTTCCTGGAATCCTTTGGTTCTGGTCCATCTATGTCTTGGGTTACCTTCCCCCCACCCACGGCAGATGACCTTATAGACCTTGTCTGCCATCAGGTATGGAAGGAACTGGATTCCATAGAGCCTATCCACCACTGTCCATACACAATTTTAGGAGTCCTCAAAGATAGGTAGTGCTGGATTAAGGGTATTCCTGTAGATGCTATGGTTATGGCAGCAGCCACCAAAAAGGAACTAGCCGAACAGAGTTCTTCTGTCCATCCCCCTAACAGGAAGTCTAGGGTGTTGGACAGATTTGGAGTGGTGTGTTTACACTTTAACGACCTTTGCCTTACAGTTGCTCAGCTACCTGGCGCATTTTACTAGATTACAGAGGGGCTGGATCAAGGAATTCTCTAAGTCTACCCCAGGCTCCATGTTGACAGAGGAAGAGAAAACTTATTCCTCCCAACTGCCCACCCCACAATCTATATCCAGCATGTCTATGAGGTTAGTATCTCACACTGCTGAAGGTTCCTCATAGGCTGCTGGTTCAGGCATAGCCATAAGGCAACATGCCTGGATGAGACTGTGCGATTTTGCAGAGTGCTTTCAATCCTCTTTCATCAATGCTCCTTTTGGTGGATCTTTCCTGTTTGGGCCCACAGTTAAGGATGGAAAGATCTTGTCTGCAGCTGGAATCTGTTTCTGTATCCTGCAAAGACCTTTCTCTAGGAATCAGCATGGTGGTTAAAAAAATGTGGTTCAGAAAATGTCAATGAGCTTTTCTTGACTCACATTAGGACTTTTCTCCCAGAAGCAGAAAGGGAGAAATAATAATGGAATATGCCATCCTCACTGTAGAGGGGTCTGCAGAAACAGAGGTCTTGAGATTCTTTCCTGGGCAGGCCCTTTCAGTGCTTCTGAAAGTTGGCCTGACTGTTCTTCAATGGAGGCAGTCGGGGGGCACTTTTTCTTTCAACCAGACACCTGGACAGCCATCACAAGAGATTTTTTGGTGCAACGGATCATATCTAGAGGGTACTTCATTCCCCTTTTCACAAAGCCCCTCACAAAAGATGCATCTTTCTGATGTTCCACCCAGTCAGAGGGAATTAGGAGCATTAGAGATTCAAAAGCTGCTAGTAAAGCGAATCATCCAAAAGGTCCCACCAGACCACTCAGGATCTGGAATTTACTCAAAGTTCTTTTTAGTGCCAAAGAAGTCAGGGGCCCTGAGACCTAGTCTAGATCTCAGTCTCTAAATCAATTTGTGAAGAACTCCAAGTTCAGGATAGTCATGGTTCAGTCCATTCTGCATCTTCTACAGAAGGATGACTAGATACACTCAAGATCTTCAAGATGCGTGTTGTCACATCAAAATACACAGGTGCTCTTAAGATATCTGCACTTTCGACTGGGAGCCAGTTGTTGCTTGTTCAAAGTCCTGACTTTGGTCTCATATCAGCCCCCGGGGCATTCACCAAATGCATGGTAGTGGTGGCAGCTCATCTCAGACTGCATGGATTCAGAGTGTTTCCTTATTTAGATGACTTACTTCTGTCTGCACTAACTAAGCATCTCCTACAGAAGGCCAGGGATTACTTATTCCAGTTGTGTCCATTCCTAGGGATCACAGTAAATCTTTCAAAGTCCCAGCTTCAACCACTTCAAGTGTTGGAGTTTATAGGAGTTCACCTGGACTCAGTCAGACAGTTCGCATTCTTACCTCAAAGCAGAATTCATTCGCAAGATTACATGAGAGACAGATTTTAGACTATATCTTTATCTTTCTGTGAGACTGGCTCTTCAAGCCTTAGGTTGAATGGCTGCAGCAATCACCCTATTACCCATGGCTCACTTTCACACGAGGATTCTCCAGTGGACCATGTCAGTACAGTGGTTAATGCTTCGACATCCATTAAAGTATCCTATAAAGATTTCATGAGCTTGTAAGGATTCCCTACTTTTGGTGGATCCAGTCCGATGAGCTTTGCCAGGGATGCCCATTTATCTTTCCTCCCCCAAAGGCTATTGGGGGGGGCATTTCTTGGGACTGACTGTTCAGGGTATGTGGTCCCCAGAAGAGACCAATTTGCATATCTATGTCTTAGAGATGAGGGCAGTCCTATTACCATTGCAGGGCTTTCAGAACTCTCTCCCTCTAGGTACGATTGCTATCCAGAGAGAAATATGTCAGTGGTTTGGTACATCAGTAAATGGGGAACCAGATCTTACCCTCTTTGCCAAGAAGCAGTGAGAGTCTGTCAGTGGGTAGTCTTCTCCAACCACTTTCTTGTAGTAATGCACATTCCAGAGAAATCCAGCATCTTAGCCAACATGTTCAGCAGATCCATCCTGATGCAACACGAGAGGTCTGTCAATCCTATAGTGACAAAAATGCTTTTTCATCCCTACAGTCAACCTTGCTGCGACCTCTTTGCCTCTACCCTCATCAACAAGTGCATCAGATTCTTTTTCCTTAATTCCATCTCAGGGGGAGTCATCGACATATGCTGTACTCCATGTTTGGTCTCCTGTATCATGCCCTTACTTTAATACCCAAATTTCTTCAGAAAGCACAATGATTGAAGAGCAAGGTAATCCTCATTGCTCCCTTCTAGCCTCGGCAAGTGTGGTTCCCATTCCTATGCTCTCATCTTCTGTGTCCACCTTGGACACTGAACCTCAGTCCAGATCTCCTATCACACCCATTGGGAATGATTCATCTGGACATTCAAGACCTCAAGTTAACCACATGGTTTCTCTTATTCCAATGATGGCTAGATAGTCCAGGCTTTCTTCTTCAGTTCATCAGATTTTGTCCTCATCTCAAAAACCTTCTACCAGAAAGATTTACAAAAGTAAATGGAAGATATTTAAATTTTGGGCAGAAGAAGGAAAGCTGGATCCCTTTACAACTCCAGTTCCTGCTATATTGGGATTTTCTGGCTTCAGTTTTTCAGAATGGTGCAAGCTTTTCCACCATTACTTTCCAGCTTGCAACCATCTCTAATTACCACATAGGACATAATGCCTTCCCCCTAGATTCTTTTAAAATTTGCAAGGCTTTTCTAAAGGGAGCTGTTCTGCTTAGACCTCCAGTAAGAGTCTTTACTCCACCCTGGGATCTTACTGTTTTGCTACAAACTTTAACTCAGTCCCCCTTTGAATGTTCAGCTAAGTCAGACCTGAAATTTTTCTCTTGGAAAAGGTATTTCTTGTTGGCATTACATCAGCAAGGCAAGTTCAAAACCGCCTTATTTTTTTTTCATAAAGATAGAGTAACATTATGTACATATCCTTCCTTTCTTCCAAAAATCATTTCGGAGTCAAACATGAATCAAATAATTAATATGCCAGTCTTCTTTCTAAAGTTTGACAATAAGGGAGAATACATGCTACATCTTTTAGATGTACATAGACAACTTTATTACATCCATAGAGCTAAAGGATTTTGAAAAACTGATCAACTGTTTGTTTCTTTTGCTAAAAGAAATTGGGAGAAACAGTGTCTAAAGTTACCTTAGCTAAATGGATAACAGATTGCATTTCCTTTGTATAGTCTCTAAGAGGTTTATCATTATCTACATCTCCAAAGGCTTATTCAACTAGATTGTGGCTACATCATCTGTTTTTAGGCCAGAGCTTCAAATGATGCCATTTGTGCTGCAGCTACTTGGTCCAGTTCCCATACTTTTTTTGCTCATTACAAGTTGGACATAATATCTAGAAACAAGGCAGCTTTTGACTCAGCGGTTCTCCTGAATATTCTTCCATGAGGGCTACCCAAAATGATTGTAGCTGGGGACTCTGTCCCATGTGTTGAGGAATTAATGAAAATGACAGCATCAGATATTACAGTTATGTACCCATCAAAATTATGCATCCACGTTGTCCGTTTTCATTCCTCCTCAACTTTCCACCCTCCTTTCCCCTATCCTTATCCTCTGGGAGTGACCTGGTGAAGTATATGGGAACCATTGTTCCCAGTTTGAGCCCCTGCTTTATTTCCTGTTTCTTGCTATAATTGGAATTATTTTTATTATAACTATTTATGCCTTCTGGCATATTTAGCAGCAGCAAACTCGATCTTAGGTAATCTGGCAATTAAGGGGCATTATGGGTAAAGAAAAAAACTCGAGAGTCAGCTCCAAGAATTTAAAGAAATTGGCCGAGTCATATCCGAGGGTCAGATCTGAGACCCATATGTTGAGGAAGAATAAAAATGGACAACACTGATACATAGTTATGATGAGGATACAACTTTAATTTATAAGGACAGACTGGTACCTCTGTCTCTGTATTAATTCTCTTGTCTCTGTATTCAGTCTCTTATAGACAGTTTCATGGATATCTGTGTCTAGCCTTTCGAGCCATAAAAGATCCAAACCTCTTTGACATCTTATTCTTTCACAGAACAAATGGTACCTCAAATACATGGTTAAAGGAACTAAATATTTATCAACAGAAAAAAGAAATGCAATGGCATGAATGATTAATACCAGCCTCTAAAAGAAACTACCACTACATTTCAAATAAAGTTGCACCCTTGCCATCTTCAAGGGTAAATCTAGACAATTAGATGGGTAGCCTCAAATTCTCCCTCACTTTGTCTTGTCCTTCTTCAGGCTGGAGTGAGTTTTTGAATATTGTCTTGTAGCTAGACTTAGGCTAATTGCCGTGTACTTACCTATGAAACTAAGCATAACTTAGGAAAGGAAATACTCAGGTGTCCTAGAAGTGGGTAGAAATTATCATTCCTGTTTAGACAGCAGTGACGTTCTCTAGTAGGGCATGTCTTGACACGACGACAGTATAGAAGACCATATACTATAGCTGTATAAAATTAGCACCTTCTGGAACTTTTGGAGAAAAACTGCAGCAAAGCAATGATATTGTCTTCTAAGAGGTTTTTCCATGTTATCTGTTTTGTGTTTCAGAGGACATACTAACCTACTAGATCAAAACATGTCTACTCTAGAGTGCTTTGGTTAATAGAGTAATCTCCTGCACTTTTCATTTTTCATTGCTACTGTAACATTATTCTGTGGACTGTATATCCCGGTATTGCAGTAGGCCCACAAAAATGTGTGCTGTGTGAGAGGAGTCAATGCATGTAGCAGAAATTATGTCATCATCCTGGCAACTCTCAGACTTAACTGTGGAAACTAAATAGTAATTGAATGCATCATTGCTGTCTTTTTATAGCACACAGGTGTAATTCTTTTGTGAATGTTATGAAATGCACATTTGAATTATGCCTGACTATTGTGAATATACAGCACCATTTAAATGTAGTAAATCTAACTATAACCTTAACCCTAGCATTAAAACTCTATTCCTAGCTCTAACCATTAAAACTCTTGTATGTAACCCTAACGCAGAAGTCTAACCCTAACCCTAGAACTCGAACTCTAAAGCTCTAATCCTAAACTTAACTCTTATCTCAAACTCTTAGCATAAGAAATCTGTACAAAGCCTAAAATAATGGGGGAACAAAGGCCCAAAAATAGGTGCAAATTTTAAATATTGGTCTTATAAACTTAGAAAGTTGGTAGGTTAACAGGATATATGTTAACTTGCATTTTCTAAAGGATATAAAGTCTGAAACTCAAATGTATGCTATTATTTACTGATGTCAGTTCTTACTGATTTAGCAGAAAACCACAAATTTTATGAAGAATAGATCAAAAACATGAGGCACAAATTTGGGCATTCTTTGAAAGTCTAGACAGGTGAGCGGTATGTCTCTAACTCTAAATCTTTTCAAGTTGATAAGCATCTTTGTTATAAACTTGAAATACAACACACAGTTTCCGTTTTACCTCAGAAGTGGTATGTTTATATTTGTTTTGCAATTCAGTTATAGTACTTCAGCACACTTCAAGTTGCTCACTATAAGTAACCATTGCTGCACTCATCACAGTAGTTGCTTATGCTTATTTAGTTTCAGACAAGGCTGAGTACAGGAATGTCATGTAAGTGGAAATTACAAGGGAAGAAATCATCATTAAGCTGGAGGATGTTGATGAATATCGAACAGCTTTTGACTGAAGAAATTTTGCTGATGACAGTATAGTATCAACTGCTTGTTTTCTAAAGTTAAAAGGATGCCTGATTTTTGTTGAATATTTCTCTTGCCCTTGTCATTCCAGATAAGTGAATTAGATGGCTGCCTAGGGCACTGTAATATCTATTTTTATTTTTAACTTGAACATTCTACCTCTTTTAAATGGCTTTTACATATGTTACCTTGTCATGAAAGACCACAATTTAGAGTACAACTTGATGAGTCTTCTTTTTAGCCTGACTGTTCTTGCAGCCACACAATTTTTACATCACTTGTACATTTCTTTTTTTTTTCTAAAGACCTTTATTGAATTTATCACTTGTGACATAGGCACATTTACATTCATGTAAAAGTAATCACACTATAATTAACATAAACATTTTACATCACATATATTACTATATATCATATAACCTAAGCAGCATTACATATATTATTTAGTTCCTGCCTTTTTTGTTTAACAAGAAATATCTTTATTAAACCATCATTTACTACATAGGAAATCAAACATTTATACAAATGAAAACAAACCACACCGACACATTCCTAGATGCAAGCATTTAACATCAGAAACCATACTGACACAGTCCCGGTTGCAAACATTATACATCACTTATGATCTACCCAATCTTTTTCAGTCAAACATAACATAGCTCATTTAAGTCCTGTCACCTTTCAAACCTTATTCCTCCCTTTTATATATTGTTCCCACAATTCCAAGTTTTTCCGATGTGGTTTGCTCCTACCCTTTTCTAAAGATCTCCGTTCCAGTTGTTTTATCTGTGTTAGTATATTCACTATTTCTAGTATAGTTGGTTTACATTTTGATTTCCATTTTCTAGTAATTGCTTTTTTGGCAGCCACCATTATTAAATGTGGCAAGACCTTACCATGCTTAGGCAATTCCGATTCTGTGTCATAGCACAAAAAAAATCGTCTTCCTTGTCAAACCAATCTGCTCATCCAGCATCTCCGACAGTGGATCCTGCAGGGAATCCTTAAGGTCCACCAGTGCACCATACTTCCAGAAAATATGTTCCCAATTACCCCTTTTTTCTCTGTCACACCTCCAGCATTTGCTATCTGCCTGAGGAAAAATTCTCTGGAGTCTACTTGGGGTCTAGAAATATCTATGCTAACATTTCCAGGCAAAAATCTTAAATCTTCTAGAGTTTGTTGCATATTTGAGAGACATACATATATCCTCCTATTGTTTCTTTGTGAATTGCTTATCCAATCTCTCTTCCCAATCCTTTCTAACCTCCTCTGATTGATTCTTATAGTTGTCATGCAATATTTTATATGCTCTACTAATTATTCCTTTTTAATGGCAGCTTCTGTTCTAGATTCTATTAGAAACTCTACCTATGCTGGCCTTTCTCTTTGCCTATACTCTGATGTCAGTCCCTGATAGGGAAGGGAATATCTAACCTGCAATCCAATAAATTCTTGGCGTCTTCCCATTCTGTCATTTTTCCCTCTCTAGTTATTTGTTCCCAATACCTTGGTTCCCTTGCCAGTTTTCTCCAATAAATTCCAGCCACTTCTTGCCTGTTGTCTATATCCCTAATTGCAGTCATCCTATCAGTAGAATCTCATTTCTCCAATCCCGTGTTGGCTTAGATCTTAGAATACTTTCTTCTACTTTATGGATATAATATTCTGTATGATTGTTATTCTCCTTAAAGGCATGCATACAAAATCCCAGTCTCTACTTGTTTATTGAGCTTCATCCCTTGCCACTTTGAAATATAGTTTTCTGCTTGTGCTATGTCTTAACACTGTAGCTGTGGAAATACCCCTTCAAAAATTGGGTAAACCCAATCCGCCGTGTTCTATTGGAAGAATCAGCTTATCCCACTTAACTCTTGCTCTCTTCCTGTCCCAGATAAAGTCCTTCAGCCATCCACAACTTTTCCACTGGTTGATAAAAATTTGCTTGACCTTTGTATAAGACTAAAGGGACTAAAAACATTTTGACTGCTTGTATCTTATTATTCATATCCATATGAAAAAGCTTCCATTTTCTCAGTTTTTTTATCTTTTTACTCTCTTCCCACATATCCTTAGCTGACGCACTAGAATAATTTTTAATCCATACTCCTAAATACTTCATTTTATCATGTCCTCATAAACACGGATATTCCTGAACCAATTTGTGTGTGGGTACATAATTTACCGCTATTGCCTTTGTTTTAGCTTCATTAAGTTTGTATCCCAAAAAGATCTGAAACTGTCTCAAAATGTTCCACAACACTGTAATGTTTCTTTCTGGTTTTGTCAGGTATGAAATAATATAATCTGCAAATAAAGCCAGCATTTCTTGACTACCATACCAGTTATACCCTTGAATTTCTGAGTCCCTTATTTTCTTTGCCAATGGTTTTCAATAGAATGCAAATAATAAAGGAGAAAGAGAACACCCCTGCCTGGTTCCTCTGCTCAAGCAGAAATTATCAGAGAGGACCCCACCCACTTTAATTTTCACCTCCGATCCTTCATATATTCTCCTAATCATCCTTGTAATTTTTTCAGGAAATGTAAATGCTTCCATTGCCCTGCTGATAGAGTCCCAGCTTTCTCTGACAAATGCTTTCTGTGCATCAAGACACACCAACAACAATGGTATTTTCTTACATTCTGATTCCCTCTGGATCATCAGTGTTCTGTTAATGTTGTCAAATGTTTGCCTCCCATCCACAAAACCACATTGATTCATATCTTTCAGTTTTGGTATTATTGTTGACATGCTTTTAGCCATTTTAGATATGAACACTTTATAGTCATGGTTTAGTACTGAACTGTGCCTGTATGAAGCTGGATCTGATGGATCTTTAACCTCTTTAGGTATTATAGCTACTGCTTTTTCCAGGATGTTGGTACTTCTCCTCCTCTTAAAGTACTGTTAAACAAAACCTTCCAGATCTTTAGCAAATTTTTTCCTCCTAACTTCCAAACATTCATAGGAATGCCATCTATTCCTGGGGACTTTCCTGTAGATTGGTTATACATCACAGCTTTTATCTCATATCCTCCTATCCTAACTGTTAGTAATTGAGCCTCATCTACCTCTATCCTTGGCATATTTAATTCTTCCATAAGCATTTCCATTTTTATCTTTTCTTGATTTTCATATTTCTCTGCTTTAATCACTCATACATTTCATCAGATAAAGTAAGTTATATATATATATATAAAAACCCTTCGTCTGACTGGTTGACAGATTAGTGTCGTCAGAGCAGAATTATTAATGCATGAAATTGTTGACTGCTGCAAGAAGGCATGAAAGTGATTTACATCACAAGTCTTTCTTATTAGTCTGTTTACAGTTGTGATTGAGGTTTGGAATCTGCAAATAAAGAACATTGAAGAATAATAACTGTGGAATATTAAAAATATAACCTAAAGGTTTTCCATCTGTTCCATGATTTTAGTGCATTATTGTTGTAGTTGTATTAGAAAAATCCCAGCAGAGATTTCATAAACAGAAAACTCATTTTATGTTCACTGCATTTCATTTTCAGTTTTAAATAGTATAAATCAGTTATAGTGGAATACTGGAAAGTGAGAAAGGCAGAGAATGGTAGAAAAAGGGCAACTTGATTTTAGTGCTCACACCTATTGAATGCAAAAATTATGTGCAATGAGTGCACACACACATTTATACAGACACACACTAAAAGTGCTACGATGTTATCATGTTAAATTTATTAATTCACCCTGTCCCCCCTCCCCACAAACACACACACATTGCTATTGTATTACATTATTAAGTTCTTCATTTATTTTCTGATACCAGTTTTATACCATTTGGGGTTACAGGGGATCCGTACCTATTCTTGAACTCATTGGGCCAAAGTAGACAGCTGTGCAAATAGGTTCACAGGACGATACTAGGCCATTGGCCCAGAGGCCCTTATAAGCCTAGCCAAGAATTTCATCATATTCCCACAAAGGCAGCACCTGTTTTCCCTGTCCAGCAGGGACACAGGTGGGATCCCAGAAGTATATTTTCTGTTTCCCATTCAATCATTTAGGTTCCTTTTAAAGAGGGCTAGTGAGGTACTCTGCTTGATATGAAGAGGGAATCTATTCCACAGGTGAGGGAGTCACTGAGACACAAATCTATACCACCAGCAAGTTCTGTTAATGTGACAGACCAGGTTGAGGTTGTACTCAAATACAGATGTACATCCCCACACTTGCAAAAAAACTGTCTGTCACACCACAAATGCACACACCCCTAAATGCAGTTTAGAGGACTACTGGTTTACCTAATGTTATGTATTTAGGATGTGGAGGAGAAGCAGGGGCACACAGTAAAAAAAACTAATGCAGACACAGGAAGGACATGGATGCTGTGGGCACCCAAACCAGGAACCAACTTGGAGAACCAAAAGCTGTCATGGTAGAAGTGCTGACTACTGCACCACTATGCTGCCTAAAAACCTGAATGCTCAAAAGAGAAATGCAGATTGTAACTAGTACATGTTTTACTGTATAGACAGGAGTAACTGATTAGTCAAATGCAGAATCCAGGTCTGTCAACAACAAGGCATTCGCATAACACAAATGAACTGATAACATTTTTTTTTTTCATTTTAAAGAACATGATGTTGAGATATAACTATATAGTGATATTTAATATCCATTGTAAGGATGGCATATTTTTTTCAGATCTTTCTATTTTCCCTTATCTGTTATTTAGCCTTCTTTTTAGAGGTGTAAACGCTTGGTTTAATGTATGTGTATAGTCTCAAGGGGCTGCTTAGGAGTTCTTCATTCTCTCTATATACAAAGCAGTACTCCTCTACTCTAGCCCCCGTACACTGGCAATCTCTTGCCAGCCAAGAACTCACCTCTACCCAGACTTTAGCCAGCATTTTAAAAACTACTGTCTCAAAGCAGAGGTGCACCTAGTTATTTTTCTGCCATGGACAGTCCCCTGATCTGAGGAGCAAAAGCAAAAACAAAAATAAATCTCATTTTTAAAATGTAAATTTAAGTTTAGTAAGTACATAAACAGTTTTGCTTTTAATGGACTGCAGGTGAAAAAGTGTAAATGTCATGTGTTAGAATGCTGCTTTTATCTTGAAGGACCTCCTTTGTTACATTATATGAGACTGCAGAACAAATGTGCTTGGTGCTGGAGGCTAAGCAAGGGGGATAGGAGAGGGTTAACCATGATAATGAAAGTATACGTAGGAGACCTTAAGTATTAGGGAATGGAGACTTCAGTGTAGGAGGCATCTTTAAGCCCTTGGCCTAGAACCCACTACACCTATGGGTATTCCTGCTTTTTACATTTGTAAAAGGCCAAAATTATTACTTCAGGTGTAAAGTTTATTGTGTTTTGCAGTTGTTCTGCCAGCTCCTAGCCTGTTTTGATGTTGCTCTGCTATTAACATACCTGGTGAGACTCTCCATACGTCCTTCATTAATCACTGTTGTAGTATTCATTTCACGTGGGAAGTATCCTGCCAAGAATACCATACATCTGGCCAGTATACCAATGCTTAGGTGCCTTCCTCTTGATCTGTACATCTGACAAATACCCCAAGTACAAGACTGCAAAGCTTGTGAACAAAGGATGTATATGCTCAAGAATCTGAAGAACTTTATTTGCTACCAGGCTGAACAGTGAGACTTTGCTTTTGCTTTGGTGAGTCAGCCATATGGCCTATGGCAGTTTCCATTGCTTTGTGCAGATAAGTATACTAGATAGGGAAACTTATTTTCTTCTTTTTTTGACAAAATTGTGTATTTTACCAGTCTTCCAAGATGGCTGCACACTGAGCAACAGCTTAATTTCTGCTCTTTCAGTGTGAAAAAAGAAACTGAAACACAGGGGCTAGGAACTCTTGTCATTTTCAGCAAATTCAATTACTGGATAGTAAATACAATGCCCTGATGCCAGTAAAGAAAAAAACTAAGAGAGCCTGAAAGATCATCAACTAGAAAAGGTATAGAGAAAACACCGATTGGGAAGAATTCTGCAGCTGTTCAACAAAAAAGCAGTTCAAACTCCAGCTTTGATATAAGACATGGCTTCCAGTAATCTAGAAGGAAAAAATAAGACAAATAATTGAAACATTAAAGGAGTATATCAATTCATATAACAAAAGGGTGGAAAAATGGAAGAACCTTTAAACAGATATTCAGATGAGTTGATAAAACTGCAAATATAAGAGGTCGAAATGACGAAAAGGCTGGTTGAATATGAGATTGCTTAAGAATAGATGTTTTAAAAATGGTAGAGGACAGATCACACAGGAAAAAATCTGAGATTGTCTTCTGTTCCAGAGAAATTAGAAGGAACAGAATTTATTAATTTTATGAAGGCATAACACAGTTCCACACAAGGTACACTGTGAGTTTACTCCAAACCTGGCCATGAGAAAGCAGCCAAGACCTGTATTAGTAAAAATGTAAATTTACCAGCGGAAAGAGTTGATACTGACAAAATTTTGGCAAAATGTCAAAGTGTTAAAAGTCGGAGACTGTGGAGTGTTTGTGGAAAATGATTATTCACCGTATACCAGGAAGAAGAGAAACAAATTTATTTCAGTAATCAGGGAATGTCAAGAGGCAGGTGTGAGAGTCAAGCCTCTGTATCCAGCTGTCTTAAGAATTTTTTTTTTTCTTGGAGGATTACAGTCATTTTTTGATGCAGAACAGGCTAAGGAAAAAATACAAAAGTTTGTCAACGAAAAGTGAGCCATCAAGCAGAAGGGGACTCCGCTTCTCATTCTTCTGATAATAAAGGTCATGGAGACACTTTGCCATTGAACCCTTTTACACTGTTCCCAAGGAAGATGCATAAAAGAGAAAATCACAGAGGTTGAGTAGAAGAATCTGGAGTACCTTGGAAATTAACCAGAACCTGGAGTTGGGAGATGAAGATGCACAGGAAGAAGACCAGTAGTAAATAAATGTGAGAATGTAAAGCATAATTTGCATTTGTAAAATATGTCTGTATAAGAAAAAAATGGAAAGAGTGGACTTTTGTCGACTTTGAAAAACTTGTGGAGAGCTGAAAAACATTTGACTTACTTGATGCCATTAATGATTGGAAGGGCACTGAGTGGAGGTGAAGAAGAAAGACGATGGTAACTGTAAGTAAAACAATTTCTGTTCTTAACAGTATTTCTCTGAAACATTTTAGCATATAAATTGCATGTTTTACAGTAAAGGATTTTTAGTTCTTGTATGTGATAAAGTTGTTAATGCATACAGAAGCTTTTTTATCTTCTCTTTCTTTTGTCTTTTTTACTATAAAGAGATGTAGGCATTAGCATACAAAAAGCAAAGAAAGGCTATACAAAAGCATGCTTAAGTTAATAGGCTGTAATTTTGGGTGGTTATGGTGGAGGATGGGGTGCAAAAGTGCACATATTGTAATGTACGTAGAGCTGATATGTTTTCTTTTACTTTTGCATAGGTGAATGTCTGGATTAAGACCCTTGGCATAATCTAGTAACAAGATGCCCTTACATTCACTGCTGCAGTATTCATAACAGATGGGATTCCCTGCTGTGGAAGCCTGAATGTCTAGTCGGTCTACTAAAGACTACTTGTTGCTTTTAAAAGGTATGCCGAACATCACCCAAACTCTTCTTGTGTAGCGTAGAGCATAAAGGTGACATTCAGGCCTGCCATAATCATAACTTCTTTATCACCATTCTGAACGTATCTTTTTGTCATTCGTTTTCTGCCAGTTAAACACATTTTCATTCTCCAGTGAATACCTATGCCTGTTTGCCGGTTGGCACTTTTGGGTTGGGATCTTGCTGTCAAGTATCAATTGACTCTTCAGGCGGTTTATATCGTTTCCGGTCAGAACATTGTGGGAGACACTCTGAGCAGGTCCTTATCTCAGTCCCATGAATGGATGCTTCACAGGGATGTGTTTCTGCACATTATTCACCAGTGGGGTACTCCTCAAGTGGATCTTTTTGCCTTCCCTCTGAACAGGCAACTTCCTCTGTTTTGTGCCATAGTCCCAGGTCTTTTGATGTGAAAGGTAGACACCATCTCATTGTCTTGGAAGGGGATGTTTCTTTATACATTCCCTCCCCTTCCTCTCATGCCGAAAGTCATGTTCAAGATTCAACAGGATGCTCCCAAAATCTTGTTGGTGATTTCCTTTTGGCTGTGAAGGCACTGGTTTCTTCTACTTCTTTATCTAGCCAGGGGCAATCATCACAAGTTACCTCACAGGGTGGATCTAATCACACAAGACAAGGGAGCTCTCATCCATCCCACTTGTCCATGCTTCAACTGACACTGTGGGCAGTTGCTCACAGACACCGTTTTTCTGAGGATGTGCTGCAAGTCCTGCAGGAGGCCAGGAAAACTAATACTAGGAAATCCTACTTATCCAAATAGAAGAGGTCTTCCATTTGGTGTCTGTCTCATAATCTGGACCCACTTACTCTGGTTGGTCCTTTGGTTCTCTCTTATTTGTATGAGTTGCTCAATACTGGTTTGGCCTAGTCTTCTCTTAAGGTCCACGTATCAGCTGTTTCTGCTTGTCTGCCTTTTTCTCCTCCTGTAGCTTCTTGAGGCTAAACAATTTCTTAAAGGCGTCCTTAATATTAGACCTCAAAGGAACCTTGTTCCTCCTCCATGGTCTCTTAATTTTGTTTTGGAGAAGTTGACTCAAGCTCTTTTTGAGCCTGCTACTTCAGTTTCCTTGCAATATTGTTCCTGGAAAAGTGCTTTTTTTTGTTAGCCCTTACTTCTGCCAGACTATTGTCTGAGTTCTAGGCCCTTATGGCTTATCCTCCTTTTTTGGTCTTTCATGAGGACAGGGTGTCCTTGCGCACTAACCCTTCTTTTATGCCTAAGGTGTTTAATGAGCTATCACTGAATCAGTCTATTAATCTGCATACTTTTTTTCCCTGTCCGCAATCTGACAGTGAGAGGGTGCTGCATACTTTGAATGTGCTTAGGGCAACTCAGGGTGTATTTGGAGAAGGCTAAGGCTATTAGAAAATCTGATCAGTTACTTGTTTCTTTTCATCCTAGATCTTTGAGACATGCTGTATCCAAGGAAACTATTTCTTGCTGGATTTCTAAGGCTATTTCCTTTTGTTACACTTTTCATGGCAAGAGCCTTCCTTCTTCAGTTAAGGCTCATTCTACTAGTGCTGTGGCTCTTTCTGGTGCTTTTTCAAGGGCTTGGATACTACTACTATTCTTGAGGCAGCTATCTGGACTTCTGTGTATACCTTTACCAAGCACTACAAGTTGGATGGTATTTGTAGAGCTAGGGCTGGTTTTGCTAGTGCCATTATTTATGGCTTTTTACGGTGCTCTTCTGTGCCTCCCCCCACCCAATTTTCCTCTGTAGATTTGGCGCTGTCCTTTCTGTTAAGAATACCGCAGCAGCATTGAATGTGAGAACATAGTACAGTTGTGTAAAATCTTACCATAATGATAGATGTCCTTGCCTTCACTGCTGCAGTATTCACTCCCTCCCTCCATTTCCCTACTCTTTTGCCTTCCTAGCTGTATAGGTTATTTCTTGGGTTTCTTGGACTGTTTTCCTACTGAGGCATTCTTTTCTGATTATGGTAGCCCTAAATGTCACCTTTATGCCCTTTGTTACACAAGGAGCATTTGGGTGACATTTGGCATACCTTTTAAATGCAACAAATAGTCTTTGGTAGACTGACTGGACATTTGGGCTTCCAAGTCAGGGAATCTCATCTGTTAAAAATACTGCAGTAGTGAAGGGAAAGACATCTACCATTATGGTAAGATTTTACACAACTGTACTTTTTAAGTGGAAACAAGTAAATATGAGAACACTGAATATAAAGAAATGTTTTCCTTTAGCAATAAATGATGTTAAGTAGTCCTATCCTCACCTTCATTCTTAACATATGGGACTGGAGCTGATCCTCAACTCCAACTCGGCCTATTTACAAGCTGGAAGACTTCTGGTTGGCTCGTGGCTAGGTAGGTATCCCATGGTGCACCAGTACAATCCTCAGATCTTGTTTGCCGTGTTGACGAGTTCGGTTGTGCTTTTCTTTGGCTCTGGCTAAGTGTTTGTATATTTTCACCTTTTTCAAAGTTTTCTTCACTGTTTAGCTTAGATTAGTTATTTGGTTTTATATAGTTAAATCATTACTGTTTGTAGTATTCAGTTAGCGTAGTTATAAAGTTATCTTATATTTTATATAATATATTTAATATATTTGTTATCTTATAGTTATTTTCTTCTTGGTATCCTGTGTACCAGGCTTACTTTTTTGATTAAAGTAGTCGCTTTTTTGTGCACTAGTATTCTGTGTGTTTAAATAGAATTTGGTGGTTTCTGCTTGCTATTTAGAGTTATTAGGTTGCTGTTAGCATTGTTTTGCTAATATTGTTGACAGAACTTCATTCTGTTTCTTTTTGCAGTTGACTTGTGCTATTATTGTTCTCTACTGTTCTGTTGAGTGTGCTATTCTTCCCTTATAACTGTTGGGTCTGTTTAAGTTAGAAGACCCTATCCTCTCTTGCTCGGGCTAGGCCCGTTTAAGTTAGAGGACCTAGTCCTCGTGGTATCTTCCTTTCAGCAGGGCTAGGCCCATTTAAGTTAGAGGACCTAGTCCTCCTCCTCCTCCTTCTTCTTCTTCTCTGTGTGCATGTATTCTATTGATTTAAGAATGTCTAAAGAGAGTAAGGAGAATAAGCCATCCAGCTTCAAGAAATGTGTTAAGTGCTCCCAAAAGATGTCCTTAACAGATGGTCATGGTAATTGTGTTTACTGTTTAGGGGCCATCCATTTGCAGGAGACCTGATGTTCATCGTGCATACAGCTGCAGTCATAACAGATGGGTTTTCCTGCTGTCAGGCGGGTCCTCGGTCGGCCGAATTCCAAAGTCTAGGTCCGGCGTCGGTTGTCGTCGCTTTCTTTCCTGACGTCAGTGCGACAGGGGTATATAAGACATAGCCGGCGCCATTTTCTTCAGTCTTTTTTGCCGCGCGGTGCCCGAAGCAGAAGCAGTTCGCAAGTGCCGGTCGGCCAGCTCCTGAAATTATGAAAATTTGGAAACCGAAGTCTTCTTTAAAGCTAAGTACCCCATTGGGGAAACTATTCTTGCCTCAGACCGATGTCAGACAAAGTTAACAATTGTATTTCTTGTGGGAAGCAAATACCGGATAAGGATTTCCATTCCCTCTGTATACCTTGTTTAGGCCCAGACCACGACGTCTCAGGCTGTCGCTTTTGTGCTACTTTCAATAAACGCACTATTAAGTGTCGGGCGGAGTTCGCCCAGCACTTTTTTGGTAAAGCTTTTGATTATAAAATGTCATCAGAGACTCCGACTACCGTTTTGTCCAAAAAACGCAAGGACAAAGACCGACACGCGAGGTCTGCGGTCTCCACTGACACCACGCCAAAACCGACTACACGTGGTCCGGTTCTCAGCGAGGCACCTACGCAGCCCCTGACTACCGACGACACTTCTCTGGCGGTGTCTTCTGTAACTGAGACCGCAGGTGCCTCTGCCCATACCCTGACTACAGCTATCGAAGCCACTGTGAGTGTTGAGCCTCTTAATGTGGACAGGTCCACTTCCACCCATGGTGTCTTCAGACCCTCATCTTCTTTTTCCATAAAGGCCTTTACTAAGTCCAAACCAGCCATGCATCCCAAGAGGCCTGTTGCACAGGGCCCATCTCCAGGTCCCATGCCTAAAAAGCAGATGCTCAAAATGGCTGAGAATTTAATTACTCTTATCAGGGGTTCCCAACCCCCTCTGGACAAGAGACCCAGAGTGGAGGAAGATTCTCCCCTTTCTGACCAGGGCTCCATTATTTCAGAACATTCTGATGAAGAAGAACACTCGTACTCCCCTTTTGAAGACTCTGATGCAGAGCAGTCCATTCCTTCTGTATCTCCCTCAGAGGATTTTTCTTTCGGGGAAACCTTGCATACCTTGAGGGAACACTTCCATTGGGAAGGCCAGGATTTTTCAGATTCCAAGAAAAGACTTAGGGAATTTCTTTTGCTACCTCAGCACAGACCTCTGGTGATTCCTCCTGTCTTGGACATACTTGATGATGTTTACTCGGAGGCTTGCCTTAATCCGGATTCCCTGCCTCCTGCCCCAGTCAAGCCTGATAGGTACTACAGAGTTCCTGATTCACACCAATTTCTTTACAAAAGCCATAATGCTGACCCTGAAACCATTTCTCAAGGCCCCAAGGGAATGAAGGCCTCTACTGCTAAGAATCCATTACCTTCGAAGAGAGTCTAGATCCTTAGAAAGGTGGGGAAAAAAGGTATATACCTCGGCCACCCTAGCCATGAGGGCCTTAAATTGTCAGTTCCATATGCTTAAATATCAGCAGTTTCTGTTATCACAATTAAGGAATAAAATGTCACAACCTGAACAACCAGATTTGAAGGAGTTGCAGGATATGATGCATAGTGCAGAACAAGTGGGTAAACACACCTTACAATGTGGCTATGATGCTCTAGAGGCCTCAAGTAGAGCTGCTGTTGCAGGATCAGTCATTCGTAGACATGCCTGGCTTAGGGAACAAACCTTGCCTGATCATGTTAAAGCTAAACTACTAGATGCTCCTTTACAAAAGGATGTATTATTTGGTACTAATGCTGAGGAGATACTACGGAAAATGGAAGAAAAAGCTAAATCTATGCAAACTGTCAAAGCTTTTCTACAGGTACAACCACCACGTTTTAGCAGAAATTGGCCTTCAAAAAACTGGTCCTTTCCAGCCACGGACAAGCCCCAAAGAGGGTAGATACAGGCGCACAAGGGGCAGAGGACAATCTCAAGGATCATATAGAGGCAGACAATGGCAAACTCCAGCACCAAGAGGTGGCGAAGACAGTGCACAACAATACAGGAAACAAACCCAATGACTTTCCCCTTTGCATGCCAAGCAAGTCTCAGCTGGCAGCACCCTTGGGAGGAAAGCTGGCATTATTTTAAAAAAATTGGCATATTATCACAACAGACAATGGATCCTGGACATTATAAACAGAGGCTACAGATTTCATTTTCACACTCTACCAAAAATGAGAGGCATGCCGAACCTGCCACACAATCAAAGGGCAGAGGCTCAAATACAAATTTCAAAGCTTATGGACATGAAAGCTATTCAAGAGGTACCTACTCACGAACAAGGTCAAGGTTTTTATTCCAGACTATTCCTGGTACCAAGGAAGGGAACTGATTGGAGACCCATTTTGGACTTATCCATCCTAAACACATTTCTACTCGTACCAAAATTCAAGATGCTCACCTTACAGCAACTTCTTCCCATGCTGGGCAAGGAGTCTTGGCTGGTAACATTGGACCTCAAGGAGGCATACCTGCATGTCCCAATCAGACAAAGCTGCAGAAGATACCTCAGATTTTTTGCAGGTTCAATCCACTATCAATTCTCTGCATTGCCCTTTGGCTTATCTGCTGCGCCCAGAGTATTCACGAAATGCCTGGCATCAGTAATTGCTTACTGCAGACTTCAAGGGATACAAATTTAGCCTTATTTGGACGACTGCCTGATCCAAGCGGACAGCAAACACATACTTCTGGAACATCTGGCTTATGTAACACGGTTATTGAATTCTCTGGGATACACAGTCAACAAAGAGAAATCCAGGCTAACACCATCTCAGAAAATAATTTTCCTGGGTGCCAACTTGGACACAAACATCCAGATGGCCTATCTTACACCAGAAAAACAGGGGCAACTAACTCAGTACTTCAAAATACTAGCAAATTGTACCAGGCTAACTGCAAGGAAAATCCTGCAGGCTCTGGGCTTCATGGCATCTTGCATTCTTCTAATCCCATGTGCAAAGTTGCATATGAGGAAACTTCAATGGTACCTAAAAAACCAATGGTCTCAACACAGCCACAGTTTGGAAACAATAATACCACTAATCCCTTGTTTGCAAAAGGAATTTCTATGGTGGGCCCAAGCATGCCAAACAAACACAGGTCTACCATTCTGCAAGCCTCAAGCAAATCAAGTCATCACAACAGACGCCTCAGACTACGCCTGGGGGGCACACATGACTGACAGGTGCATTCAGGGCAAATGGTCCCAAAAGGAAAAGCACCTTCACATCAATCAAAAGGAAATGCTAGCAGTGATAAATGCAATTACAGCTTTCAAGGACCTCCTGCATCCAGGGCAATTATTGATAAGAACAGACAACACCACAGTAATGTGGTACATAAACAAACAAGGAGGAACACATTCATACCCCCTGTGCAGGCTGGCCATGTCACTTTGGAACTTGGCTCTGGAATGGCAAATCGAACTTCAAGCACAGTACCTGCCAGGTTTGGAAAACTCGCTGGCAGACAATCTAAGCAGAAATATGACAGACCCGCACAAATGGAAGTTGCATCCTCAAGTGTTTACAAATATAATCCAAGCGTGGGGAAGGCCAGACATAGATCTCTTTGCCTCCCACAGGAATCATCAATTGACAAAATTCTGCTCAAGGACATTCCATCCAAAGGCCTGGAGAGTGGACACCCTTTCTTTCAGTTGGGCAGCATGGACAGTTTACGCCTTCCCACCTTTGCCTCTTCTGCCCAAGGTGCTCTTGAAAGCAAGAGCAGACAGACCGAAGATGATACTGATTGCTCCAGACTGGCCAAGACAACACTGGTACCCACTCCTGAGGAGCCTAACACATTCTCCTCCCTGGACCCTACCTCTAATGCCTCTTCTACTGACTCAGCACAGCTACAAAACTCTTCACAGTCAGCTGAAAACACTCAATCTGGCTGCATGGAAAATTTCTTAACACCACAACAGACCCTACTATCCAAGGAGGTGCAGGATGTCATTTTGGAGGCCAGAAGGCCATCTACTAGAAAGGCTTACTCCGCAAAATGGAAACGGTTTTGCGCTTGGAATGAGAAAAAAGGCCAGGATCCTAGAAAACTGTATTTGCCTCAGATATTACAGTATCTAGCTGAGCTGTTGAACAGTGGACTGTCATTTTCCTCCATCAAAATCCATGCCTCAGCCATTTCTGCAGAATACAACACTGATCCACCCTTATTCTCTCACCCACTCTTAAGACAGTTCCTCAGAGGGGCTAAGAATATAAGACCTCCAAGGAAACAACCAATACCAGCCTGGGATCTTAATTACATTCTAGAAAAATTAACATTGCCTCCCTTTGAACCAGCTGCCTCAACAGATTTGCAATATTTGTCCTGGAAAACAGCTTTCCTTCTGGCCATTACCTCAGCTCGTAGGGTTTCGGAACTACAAGCCCTCATGGCTGTGCAGCCCTTTCTCATCTTCCATCAGGACAGGGTTTCCCTACGAACCAACCCGTCATTTATGCCTAAGGTAGTATCCAGGGTAGCTTTAAATCAGGCCATACACTTACCTACCCCAATCCTCAAAACAAAGGGGAAAGGCTGCTACATTCCTTAGACATCCATAGACAGCTACGTTACTATCTGGACAGAACATAGCCTTTCAGGAAATCAGAACAACTCTTTGTGTCCTATGCTGTAGGAGCTCAAGGGAAGCCAATTTCCAAACAGACAATTTCAAAATGGATAGGCCACTGCATACGGTTTTGTTACTCCTTTCATGGTAAATCTGTACCTGCAGGCATCAGATCCCACTCCACAAGGGCCACAGCTACCTCTGCAGCCTTCCTCAGAGGAGTCCCTACCAAAGATATTTTGGAGGCAGCCACTTGGAGTTCTGTGCATACCTTCACTAAACACTACCACCTACCTTTATACTCCAAAACTAGAGCAGGCTTTGCCACTGCTGTGTTGCAGGGCATTCTGGCTCCTCCCAGTTCCACCTAGTGCCTACCACCCTGTGCGTAGCTTTGGGATTCTACCCATCTGTTATGACTGCAGCTGTATGCACGATGAACATAGTACAGTTTTGTACCTACCATAAATGTAGATGTTCGAGTGCTAATACAGCTGCAGTCCAGGTTTCCCTCCCTCCTTCCCCTCTGGGTACAGACCTAGTGGCTAACTTCTCATCTTACAACTTGATTGGGTTATCCTTCTATGATGTATTTGCTTGTAACTACTGGTTTTTGATTATATTGCAATGCATGATTATATATTATTTATATATATATATATATATATATATATATGGGTCTACTACTAATGCCCGAAACGACGATTCCCCGACGGAAAACTCACCGACGCCAGATGACCGACAGGTAAGTGTACCGACAGGGTGATTTGCCGACAGCGGAAAGACCGACAAGGGAATGTGCGATCGCGACGCGGTAAGTGTGCGATGGTGACGGAGTTAGGAGCGGTCAGGTAAGTGCTCGAGATTGTGGGATGTCGGGTTAGGCTGTGGGAAAGGTGAGTGTGTGTTCGTGTCGGAGGTATGGTTCGGGTAAGGTAAGTGTGTGCTAGTGAGGGACTGTAGTTTAGGGACGGGTTAAGTGAGTTAGGGTTAGGGTGCAGGTAGGTGATGTGTGCGTTAGTGTCGGAGATTGGGCTAGGGGTGGGTTAAGTAAGTTAGGGTTAGGGTGCAGGTAGGTGAAGTGTGCGATAGTGTCGGAGCTTGGGCTAGGGGTGGGTTAAGTGAGTTAGGGTTAGGGTGCAGGTAGGTGAAGTGTGCGATAGTGTCGGAGCTTGGGCTAGGGGTGGGTTAAGTGAGTTAGGGTTAGGGTGCAGGTAGGTGAAGTGTGCGATAGTGTCGGACCTTAGGGTTAGGGTTTGGGTCAGGGCTAGTGTGTATGCTATGTAGTGTCGCGTGTTGTTTACGTTCCGTGTGTCGGTGTAATGGTGTTCGGTGTAATGGTGTTCGCTGTTTTGCGTTGTCGGGTTTGTGTGATGTCGGTCATCTGGCGTCGGGGAGTTTTCCGTCGGGGAATCGTCGTGTCGGTAATTAGTAGTAGACCCATATATATATATATATATATATATATATATATATATATATATATATTGCCTTCCTTATGGGGGCACCTGACATCTGGGGCAAGAAAGACTGAAGAAAATGGCGTCGGCTGTGTCTTATATACCCCTGTCGCACTGACGTCAGGAAAGAAAGCGACGACAACCGACGCCGGACCTAGACTTTGGAATTCGGCTGACCGAGGAGCCGCCTGACGGCAGGAGAACCCATCTGTTATGACTGCAGCCTTATTAGCACTTGAACATCTACATTTATCCAAACGCTCCTATATACTCAAACCCTCCTTAAGAGTCCTACCCTTCTAGCTAGTTTATACAGTCCTAATTACCAACAATTGAGTATTTAATGCTGCCAAACCCTGTATAATTAATGTTTTTGTTTGCTGTTTCTTTTTTGACTGTAATATCTTATGAACCTATGCCTTCTCACATTATTGTTCTTATGTTTTAACATGAATACTTACCAGATGCTTCTCTAGTTGGCATCTTACTTAAAGTACAAATGTGCTTAGTACTAACCTGTTTAAGT
The DNA here is from genome assembly GCF_019279795.1 of Protopterus annectens. Classification (NCBI taxonomy): domain Eukaryota; kingdom Metazoa; phylum Chordata; order Ceratodontiformes; family Protopteridae; genus Protopterus; species Protopterus annectens. The sequence goes on from NC_056747.1 coordinate 958,301,785, forward strand.
GCTAGATTGCAAGCTTTTGTTATTTGCCCTCTATTTTTTTTTTATTTCTCTCTGATTGCCTTACCATCTTCTTCTCTCTCTTTGCTATTTTAGTAGTTTGAATAAGTGGACCCTGAAAATACCTATACTATTGCCTCTACCCTCCTGGAAGACCAAATCCTTTTGTCTGCTAAGCTCCAACCCTCCAGGCATCGGTGATATCTACCAGACAGACTGTGAAAGTATGTTATTCCTACATGTTTAACCCAAATCAACTCAACTGTGTGAACCAGTCTAACTACCTGCACAGGACTGCCAGCAGCCAATAGGCCCTGCCCCCCCCCCCACTAAACTACTCTAGACTCTCGACTACTATTTACACTTCTATCTCTTTTCCCTCTCTTTTCCTCCATTACCCCTCACTTATGTGTATAACTGTGATACATATTCCCTTAGGCCACTAGGTGGCATTCTTTTCTCTTTCTACTTTGCATCCTCTTGATTTATTACTACACACACCCTTATATCTTTTTGATCGGTACCTGTATCTTTTCCCTATTCTATTTTACTTGTTTCCTTTCTCTCAGGACCCTGCCAAACTGACCTTCCATTACTCCCTTATGCTCCAAACTTGAACATATTCATAGTTAAACTTTACGCTTTACATACATTATACATATATACCTATTTACTTACCTACCTGCTGTTTTCCCCATCTTACAGATTGTTTTCTCTGTGCCACACCACTCCTTTGGGTCTTCCCGCTCCGTTCGCCCTGCGGGCTCACTCCGCTCCCTTTCCTGCCCCCAAATTCCACCCGCCCCTAACACCTCTACATTTATACCCTCATAAACACACCCCTTTATATTTATCTCCACCCCTTCTAGACTTAGCCCCTCCCTACTCCACCTACCTCCCTACTCCACCTTCTAGAACTAGCTCCGCCCTACTGCACTTACCTTCTCTCCTTTTTACTCTTCTCTCAATTCTCCCACTCCATTTCAATTACAGCTTCTCTGAACATGTCTAATCAATACCAACCTTTGCTACTTATAACCCTCCTAACTACTCTCATCACCACCTATCTCTCTACCTCCTACGAACAACCCCTTCCTTTTACTATAACAAGTCCAAACAAACAAACCCTAACATCCCCCCTAGCTCTAACAATTACCTATCTCAATACCATCCACAAAACTTCCTACCTTCAAGCTAAATATCACCGACTTTCTCACATTAAATATCCTACTCTTGGCCTTAAAAAACATTTTTACTACTACTGCAAAATTTTTCAATTTAACTACCCTATATTAATCTGCTCATTAATAGATGGCGACATTCACCCCAACCCTGGCCCTAACTCTCTCCCACCATCCTCTAATTGCCACCAACTCAAAATAAGACCAACACCATCTACCAAACCCCCCAAATCACTTCCAATTGCCCAATTAAGTATACGTAGCATCTGTAACAAAATACCACATATTCATGCCCTTCTAGATGTCCAACAGTTTGATATCCTCTGTCTAACCGAAACTTGGCTCAAACCTACAATTAAAGATAATGAAATCATCCCCTCTGGCTATAACATACTCAGACAAGACCGCTTAAACAAAAAAAGGTGGTGGTGTGGCAATTTTCTATAAAATCGGACTGCAAATAAGTAAAATAAATCATACCCTTCCATCTCACAATAATGTAGAAATAATTATTTCCAAACTTCAGCTCAACCCTCACAAAACAGTTAACATTATCTGTACCTATCTTCTCCCAGGAAAAAATCCCACTATTTTAGAAGACCTATTAAACTGGCTTTCACTAAATCTCCCACAAGAAACAATACTTTTAGGAGACTTTAATATTGACTGGAATTTATGTCAACATACCTATCCACCCACCCTTATTAACCTGCACGGCTTCTCTCAAACCATAAACTCCCCAACAAGAACAAACAAACAGAATAATAAAGAAAGTATACTTGACTGGATACTTATAAGCAGTCCTCAACAAAAGTATACAACAAGAACTCTCCCAGATGACCTCAGCGACCACTCCCTAACTTATATCATCAGGCATAGAACAAGTTTAACTATCCCTACCCAAGTTATAACATCCCGTCGCAAGAAATTCTTTGATCCCATTCTGTTTCAAAATGAACTTATGCAAGTCAATTGGTCATCTCTTAAATCTCTCCCCATAGACGAAGCTGTTAGCCACTTCAATTATACTTTTCTGACAATCCTAGAACATCATGCTCCAATGCGTTCTATAAGAATTAAATCTAAAACAGCCCAATGGCTTTCAAATACTACTAGGAAATTAATCCTTAGTAGGAACAAAGCCTGGACTAAATGGCATACCCCAAAAAACACAACTGATTGCCTCATTTTCAGAGAACAAAGAAATTTAACAAAGAAAGCCATCCTACAAGATAAAAAGAACTTTTATACTCCGCTACAACAATCATCCCTACACCAACCGCATAAATTTTGGACCGCTATTAATACACTGTTATCCCCTGGGAAAATTGCCACACCTAATCCAATTGATTCAAACCCCGACTGCCCATTACAAACAGCTAATGCCTTTAATACTTTCTTTACCTCTGCCATTCTTAAGCTAGCTAACCAACAGAGCCCTGATACCTCCAAACTACTAACCCAGGGCCCCACTCCCCCCCATTCCACCTCAAACCCATACCCACCACATATATATCATCCTTACTTCAAAAATTAAAACCCACGACCCCCTTGGCTGACAAATTACCAGCAGAATTCCTCACAATTGGTGCAAAAGCTATAGCTTACCCGATCTCTATACTGATTAACAGGACCTTAAAAGAAAGTACAATTCCTTCATTATGGAAAATCTCATATATCATCCCACTGTTCAAAGGTGGTGACTCTACGGAGTACTCCAACTTTCGCCCCATAGCATTATTATCACCACTTGCAAAAATAATGGAGAAATGCATCCACAAACAGTTACTAAATCACCTACTAAATAACAACCTCCTAGCTAAGTGCCAACATGGTTTTTGTCCTTTCCATAGTACTACTACAGCCTTATTATCCTTTATCGACTCAATTAACAAAAAACGCAACAATAATATTCCTTCTTCAGCCTTCTTCGTTGACCTATCCAAAGCCTTTGACATGGTCAACCACAAACTTCTCCTCCATCATCTGAGGTCCTTCTCTTTTGACAATACAGCCTTAAATTGGTTCATATCCTATCTGGACAACCGAAAACAGGCTGTACTCTGGCATAACCACCTCTCTGATCTCCTTCCCACCTCTATAGGAGTCCCTCAGGGCTCTATCTTAGGCCCTCTACTATTTTCTATCTTTATAAACGACCGTCACCTAGCCACTCCCCTATCAACTTGCATTCAATATGCAGATGATATAACCATCATTTGCTCAGCCCCAACACAGTCTGAACTTTATTCTCTCACACAAAATACCTTCACAACCATAGAGCAATGGTTCTCTAACCATTGTCTCCTCCTTAACCCAAAGAAAACCAAACTCTTGATTTTTACACCCACTCTCTTGTCTCCCTCCATCAATTTCTCACTCACATCCAACAATGGCATCCTTATCTCTCCAGACAATAACACAAAACTTCTGGGTATTACAATTGACAACCAACTAAAATTTGACACGCACATTGACTCTACAATAAAATCAACTAACAGAAAACTAGGCTCTCTCTACAGAATCAAATCTTTCCTTACTCCAGAAGCCAAAACTACAATAGCTAGAACCCACTTAATCTCTTCCCTATTATATGCCTCCCCTATTTATACAAATCTTTCTAAATATAATCTTAATGAACTAACTACATCATATAATAATATTGCCAGATTTGCTACAGCCTCTCCATACAAGTCTCATCATTGCTCCAATCTTAAAAGACTAGGGTGGCTTGAATTACCCAATCTAATGCAATTTAATCAACTTACAATTGCCCATAAAGCCCTCTACCACCCTGACAACACTCCAATGCTCTCCACCCTCATAAAACCCTATAACAATCTGAAGAACCTGCGCTCCTCTAATAAAATACTAATTCATACTTCTCTAAGAACTCAGCAGGTTACCCTATATTTTCCAACTCAGTTGGTAAAATATGGAATCAACTACCCCAAGACCTCATAACTCAAAAATCACTCCCACTATTTAAAACTAAACTAAAACTCTTCTTTTCCAACCACTGGCTTTGCTCTTGCAATAACCCAGACTACAATTTTGTACCTCCTTGCTATTTGACTCTTTACACCCACTCTTTTTCTTATATCTAACACTCTAAATTATCCTCTACAAAACTGTTTCTGTTACTTAATTTCTAATAAAGGTAAAAAAACATTACTTTTCAACTTCTTACAAAGATGTAATAGAGTAACTAGGTACTTTACTTGTATTTTTCTACTTTACATTTTTTTTGTAATAGAGTAATTAGGTACTTTACTTGTATTTTTTCTACTTTACTAAACCTCATATTGTACTCAAATGCTTTTACTTCCAGCTGAAGGTTTAAAGTACATGTTTTTAGATTTTATTTGTATATGTTTATATATTATGGTAATTTTTTTGTTTATTTTTACTATAGTAGTATTGTAGAGGAGCTTTTCTCCCCGGGCCTCCACTGAAAATGGACATGTATCCAGTTGGACTAGCCCGGTAAACAAATGTAAAATAAAATAAAAAAAAAATTTATGGTAGGTACAAAACTGTACTTTTATTCTGTCATGCCTTTAGTCCTAGGGTGTTGCAGGAAAGGAAGAACAAGTTAATTCTAAAAGGTCTTCTTAAACCTTCCTTCGAGGAAGACTTGTCTAGTTCCTCATCATCCTCCAAATCTGCTAAAGAAAGTTTAAATCTGCAAGAGGCCCTCCTTGGCACTGGCTAGTGTCTCAGAGCCATCTCTTAAAGTTGCAAAAACTAACTCATCGGCTCCACAGACCTCGGAGCCGACTGAGAGTGGTATTATTGTTGCAGGGTCAGTTCCAAGTTTTTCGGAGTCGACCGCTGAGACTCTTGAGACTACTTCTCAGAGCCAGTCTATGGAGCCTCCTTGTATTTGTCCTTTTCTCCTTGTTATTGAAGTCTCCTGTACCTTCAAGATCTTGATCTCCTACCATGTCTTCCAGGAGTTTATCGAAAGAAGATGTGGAGAGGGTAGTGCCGAGACTTTTGTCATTGTCTGCTTTGCCTAAATTGTTGCTGGCTCTGTCCCAGTCGGCTCCGGAGCCACTCGAGCCCGTTCAACCCTCTGTGTTCATTCCTCCTCCAAGCCATGCTGGTCTTTCAGAGCCAGAGTGCTTGGTACCACCGGTGGAACCCTTGGCTCCAGCTCCATTTGTGGGTGTTTCGGAGCCGAGTTCTGCTCCGACACTTTCAGTGCCGTCCATAGTGTCCAGCGGTCAAAGCTCTCCGGTCGTTCCCGACAGGGATGCTTGGAACCGAACTTCTTTGGTTCCGAGTCTTCCTCTCGGTGCGTCGGCTAGGGTGAGTTTGGACCCTGCATCTATCTCAAAACCGATGGCTCTGGCACAGATGGCATCCTCGGTCTCCTCGGAGCTGGAGAGGTCCTCAGAGCTGGTGAGGTCGGCTTTCGAGATGATGATGAGTGTACTGTCCCGACCGTCAGCACCTACCGGGGGTACCGACACTCTTCCCCATAGCACCTACTTCTGTCTCAGCTCCTATTCCCTCCAGTGGCAGCAGAAATCCCCAGCCTGTGGAGCCATGAGCCGGTGACCCCCATTCTTCTGAGACCTCCCCAGAATGTCCTTCCGAGGAGCCCCCACGGAAAAAGACTTGTAAGAGGAAGCATGTCGAATCCCAGGATGAGTCTTTGGCATCTGACACTGACCTTGAGGAGTCGGAAGGGTCCCCCAAGTTGTCCTCTGATGATGTCTCCTTCGTAGACATTCTGGAGATCCTTAAACAGAGGGGCGACTGGCCCACTGTCACCCCTTCTGATGAGGCGTCGGTGTACCTGAAGGCTTTCAGGTCTCAACCGTCTGCCTCTTGGGTGTCTCCATCTTTCGACAAACTGATGGATTTAGTTAGTCAAAAGGTGTGGAATACTCCTGATGCCATGGTGCCAGTTCCCAGGAGACCAAACAAGTTCCTTTCTTCCCTCCAGGAAAATACTTTTTATCTAAAGGTGTGCCTGTAGATACCATGGTGGTGGCGGTGGCCACTAAGAAGGCGTTAGCTGAGACTTCTTCTGTTCATCCGCTGAATAAGGAGTCTCGAACAATGGACAGATACAAGAAGCATATCTTCTCTTCAGCTGCATTTACCCTTAGATCACTGAATTACCTTACTCACTTTACTAGGCTTCAGAGAGATCTCCTTAAAGAGAGGAGATTCTGTACAAGGTACATGTACTGAGGGAGTCCCTGACAAGGTTTCTGCCCAGTTGTCCACCGTGATCTCTATCGTTAACTCCTCCATGCAGCTTATTTCGTATGCGGCCGATGATGTGAGCAGAGCAGTGAGTTCAGGAATTTCCTTGAGGCATCACTCCTGGATGCATTTGTGTACCTTTGCAGAACCTAAGTCTACCTTTACCAAAGCCCCATTCGATGGTTCCTCATTGTTTGGATTCAAGGTAAAGGACACTCTCACCCGGTGTGATCAAGAAGGAAAAACACTCTCTGCCATGGGAGTATGTTTTACTGTTCCCTCTAGACCATACCCTAAGGGTCAGAGGGATGGTAAAATGTGGTTCAAGAAGTCCCAGATGTTTTTCCAGGAGCACAGGGTGACTCCTCCTTCAGAGGTAGGGGAGGAGGAGGAAATGGTAGACGTCACCCTAGAGGCAGGGGCAGTCTGCAAAACCAGGGAGGTCGCGATTCCTTTTGGGGCCGGCCTTACCAGTGCTCCTGATGTGGGGCCCAACTGTGCTTCTCTGGGGCTGGTCGGGGGTCGCATTTCTTTGTATCCAGAAGCCTGGCTAAGTATCACTCAAGACAAGTGGGTACAAAGAATTATTACCAGAGGTTATGTAATACCCTTTTCTCTTCCACCTTTTGTTCCCAAGAAGATCCTAGATGTTCCACACAATCACAGGGATTAGGCAACTGTGGAGGTCAACAAGTTGCTGTCAAAAAGAGTCATTCAGACCATCCCAGCAGACCAAATAGGGTACGGAACTTACTCCAGATTTTTTTTAGTGCCAAAACGTGCAGGGGAGTGGAGGCCCATTCTGGACCTCAGCAGATTGAATGAATCAGTAAAGAAGGAAAAGTTCCGGATGGTAACACTGCAGACTATACTCCCGTTGTTAGGGAAAGATAATTGGATGTGCTCAAAAGATCTCCAAGATGCTTACTATCACATAAAAATGGACAGGGCGTCAAGGAGTCATCTACGCTTCTGGCTAGGAGCCAGTCACTTCCAGTTCCGTGCTCTGCCCTTTGGTCTCACCACAGCCCCCAGTGTGTTCACCAAATGTATGGCAATAGTGACAGCTCACCTGAGACGTTGAGGATTCCAGGTGTTTCCGTATTTGGACAACTGGCTCCTGACCACCCCCACCAGGCATCTACTCCTTCAGAGCAGGGACAATACTATTCAGCTTTGTGCCCAAATGGGAATCTCTATAAATTGGGAAAATCTGCCTTATTTCTCAATCTGTGAATTTTATAGGTGCAGAGATAGATGCAGTAAACATGGTGGTTTGTCTTCCTGCTGATAGGGCACAAAACTTGGTGTTTCAAATTCAGTTTCTTCTTCCCTGCGAAGGGTCAAAGCCAAGATTGTTCTGCAGCTCCATGGGACCATGGCTTCCACCATACTATTAGTACCACTGTCCAGGTTACACATGAGAATTCTTCAGTGGCTCCTGTCGTCCCAATGGTCCTTTCAGCACCTTCCATTACCCCATCACATTCTACTGACAGAATCTTGCAAGAAGGACCTTCTTTGGCGGACATTACCCAGTCAACTGACCACAGGCTCTTCAATTATTCCTCACCAACCTGTTGCCACCGTGACCACGGATGCCTCACAGATAGGGTGGGGGGGGGCATTATGTAGGCAGGACTGTCCAAGGCACATGGCAAGACCACGAGGCCCACCTGCATATCAACATTCTGGAGATGAGGGTGGTGCTCCTGGTGTTGCAAGCACTTCACGACCTTCTTCCTCTGGGAACTATTGCAGCACAGTCAGACAACATGTCAGTAGTATGGTATATCAACAAACAGGGCGGAACCAGATCTTACCCACTCTGTCGAGAAGCCATGTGAGTTTGGGAATGGGTGATATCTTCCCAGCGCTTTTTGGTGGTGACTCACATTCCAGGTACGACCGACATGATAGCCGACGAGCTCAACCGGGCGATTCTGATGCATCACGAGTGGTCTCTGAAACAGAAAACAGTGGAACAGACTTTCCGCAGGTGGGGACAGCCTTGCTGCGACCTCTTTGCCAGTCCAATCAAAGCCAAATGCAGCAGCTACTTTTCCCTCATCCCCCCTCTGGGAGAGTCACCCAGAGACGCACTTCTTCATGATTGGCCCCTGGGTCTCCTGTATGCTTTTCCTCCCTTTCCTCTCATTCCCAAGGTAATTCAGAAAACGAAACAGCTGAGAAGCAAATTGATCCTCATTGCACCTTACTGGCCTCATCAGGTTTGGTTCCCCTTCCTTGGGCCTGTTCTCTTGGACGATCCTTAGATTCTGGACCCAGTTCCAGACCTGTTGACTCACATGTCAGGTTCACTTCACACCTTGTTACACATCCTCAATTTGACAGCATGGCTGCTCCAGTTCCATCCCTAGTCAGGCTTCATGACTTCTCGCCTTTTGTGACTCATATCCTTACGTCTACTCATAAACCTTCAACTAGGAAACTTTATTCCAGTAAATGGAAAAGATTCTCTCTTTGGGCGAGAAAATGGATGTTGACCCCTTCACTGCCTCCATTCCTGTGGTTTTGGAATTTCTCTCTGAACTATTTCACCAAGGATCTGCGGCTGCCACTATCAGAGTCCAATTGGCAGCGATTTCAAATTTCCATTTGGGGTTTCCAGATTCCAACTTGATGTCTCATAAATTTTGCAAAACCTTCCTCAAAGGTGCCACTTTGCTCAGACCTCCAATTCAGGAGCCTGTAGCCTCATGGGATTTAAACTTCGTGTTATCAAAATTAACATCTCCGCCCTTTGAGACTTCTCATTCATGCTCTTTGAAGTTCTTGTCTTGGAAGACGTTGTTTTTGATGGCTATCACGTCTTCCAGACGAGTGTCAGAATTGCAAGCCTTGTCTGTTAAACCGCCTTATCTGATTTTTTATAAAGACAGGGTGTCCCTTCGTACTAACCCTTCCTTTGTTCCCAAGGTCTGTTCCCATACCACCTTGAGTCAGTCCATAGAACTTCTGGTTTTCTTTCCGAATCACTCCACTGCAGCTGAGTACAGGTTTCACCAACTGGATGTCCATAGACAATTATGTTTTTATTTGCACCGGACTAAAGACATTAGAAAATTGGATCAATTGTTCATTTCCTTCTCCTAATCCAGATTGGGCTTACCAGTTTCCAAAGTGACTCTCTCTAACTGGATTTTTAGATGTATAGCTTATGTTTACAGTTCTGAGGGCAGACCTTTACCCTTTAAAATCAAGGCTCATTTTACCAGATCTCAATCTACCTCTGCAGCCTTTCAAGCCAGGGTTCCACTTGACAATATTTGTGCATCTGCTACGTGGGCTGCCCCTCACACTTTTATTACTCATTGCAAATTGGATTTAATCTCCAGGGGTAGAGCTTCCTTTGGCTCCATGGTACTCAGGAGTATTTTTCCTTGAGCCACTCAAGGATAAGGTGCTAGGGACACTGTCCCATATGTAAAAAATGAAGGTGAGATAGGACTACTTAACATAAAGAAGTTATGTACTTACCATAATGTTCCATGTTAGTCCATCTCACCCTTCATTCTTTTGAACCCGCCCTCCTGCCCCCATCCTGGAAGTACCTGGAGACAGAAAAATAATAATTTCATTATTTATGGAGACCTTTTAGTATTTTTCTGTGGGCTGTTTATTTTTTCTAGTCAGCAACAAACAATATCTGGGGATTGTACTGGTGCACCATGGGATACCTACCTAGCCACGAGCCAACCAGAAGTCTTCCAGCTTGTAAATAGGCCTAGTCGGAGCCGAGGATCGGCTCCAATCCCATATGTAAAGAATGAAGGGTGGGATGGACTACTAACATGGAACGTTATGATAAGTACATAACTTCTTTTTTCTGATTGTCTTTCAGGATGCAGCAGAGGAATACATTTTTTCTGTTATATTGTCTTGGAGACAAACTGATAATAGGGCAATAAAAGCCAGAACACTGGTTTCTTCAAAGCTCAAAGTTAATGTTTTCTGAAAGCATGCAAGCTGTTATCACATTTGGAAGGAGAACAAAAATAAAAAAGAACAGACACCAATTAGTGTAAGTAGATGCGCAGGCTATAACATGCCTCTTAGCATGGATAACCTCAATTTCAGGTTAATTAAGGCTAGTGTAAGCAGCTGTCTATTTGAGACAAATGTTCCTATTAGGAGGGTTAAACTTCATTATTTGAATATGAACATAGTCGTGTGTTTTTGTATTTGTATTAAGTCAAGAGGTTATAGTGCATTCTGGGGGTTGTTTGCTTTTTTGAGGATTTTTATTAAAACAATGTCTTGTAAAATGTGACATAGGTCCCAATGTTGATAAGAAAAAAACTGTAACTGCCAGTCATTAGTGGGTGCATGTATCACAAAAGCTGGAAATACATATTGAAAAAGCTGTCGTATATAATAGGTTGGAATAATGGCTTCTTGCCATAATGATGACAATTTCAGTATTATCTTGGAATGTGAATGGTTTCTTGGGTATGGAGAAAAAGAAAAGAATATTTAATTATATTAAGAAATGAAGAGTGCAAATAGCAGTGCTACAGGAGGCACGTGGTAAGAAGTAACCATGTCAGTTTGACAAAGAAAGGATTTCAGGATGGATATTCAGCAGAATATCAGGGATAAATTAAAAGAAGAATACTTATATTAATTATTAGAGGTGCTGCAATAGTGATAGAAGAGGGAAGAAAGATAATGGCATATTGGCGGCAGTAAGGGGCTATTGGCAAGGGATTAGGATTATGCTGCTATATACTTATATTTCACCTAAAACTGCTATTATGGAGCTTAAACAAATTTGGGGAGAAATGATCAGCATTCATCTGGGATTGTTACTTATAGTTTGGGACTGGAATTTGATTTTCAACAATGAGGATATATCGGGGGGGCTAGAAGGGAAATATAACAAAAGAGGGTAGATTTTTGAAGACATTTATGATAATATTCGGTATGAAAGATGTACATTCAGTAAGTAGTAAGAACTTAGAGAGAATATATTATTCTGCTATGTACAATAACTGGGCTAGACTAGACAGAAATTATATTTCACATGGAACATATAATTGAGAATTTTGGCACATATCAAGTAACTACTTAAGATCATAATCACTAAAATAAAAATGCAGGGTAATGAAGTAAAGATGAGACAGTTTTGCTTCCCCACCTACTTGTTAAAAAGAGAGGAATTTAAGGAATGGGTATGGAAATTATTCACAAATTATTAGGGAAGATAGAAATTACTCCAGAGATTATAGCTAGTGAGTGGGGTAAAATGAAAGTGAAGTTTAAAATAGGATAGAAATAAAAGAAAAGAGATCTGCTTAAGAAGTAATAATAATTTAGAGGGCTGACAAAGGTTAAAATATTACAGAATAAGGGGAATCGCACAGAACAGGAAGAGACAATTGCAGAGTGCTAAAGAGAATAAGGGAGTACCTGGATAATATGCTTGAGTTTAGAAAGATTGCTGTTCATCAACTGTTGTTTATTAACATCTCCAGAGCACAAAAACGTTTTACACATTGACTTAGGTAGCAGAAATACAAAGGATTTTTGTCAAACTTAGGGGATCCATAACAGGAAAAATAATAAGAGATCCTGCAAAATATTAGAGATATTTTGGAAATGTTATGAAAATTTGTATAAAGCAGACAAATGGGGAAGTCACGAAAAAACACAATTGGAAGTATTTGTGGAGCACTTCAATTTGCCAAGGTTAGAGGCAGATGAGGCTCAACAATTAACAGTTAAGTTACAAGGAGCTGAGAAAAAAATGAGATGTGTAACCAATCTGCAGGAAAGTCTCCAGGGATAGATGGTATTCTAGTAGAAGTTTGGAAGCTAGGATGAAAGAAAGTGATAAAGATCCAGAAGGGTTTGTTTAACAGTGTTTTAAAGGGAGAGGAGGCACTAACATCCTGGAATAAAGCTGTGGTGGCTGTAATACTTAAAGATAGTAAAGATGCATCACGTCCATCTTCATATAGGCCCATTTCAATTTAAACCATAATTATAAAGTGTTTGTTTATAATGGCTAAAAGAATAGCAAAGGTGATGCCAAAATTTATAGATATGGATCAGTGTGGCTTTATGGGGGGAGACAAACATTTGTCAACAATAATAGTCCAGAGAGAGAGAGAGAGAGAAGAAGAATGTAAGAAAACGGATTCCCTTCACAAACTCGAAATTCCAAAACTTTGAACTGCAAATGGTTGAGATCATGAGATCGAAGTTTTGAAACTTTGAATGTTTTGAATGGAGATTGACATACAGGGCAGAACAGGAAAGTTATTGTTTGCTTCACTGTAGTGTGATCTCAGAGTTGGTATATTTATTTAGCAGGAGGTGTGGGGGCTGCAGGGTGGCTTGCCCCCCTTCAAAAATATATAAAAAATGTTATTACATTTTCGAAGTTTCAAAATTTCGATCTTATGGTCTTGCCATTTGCAGTTCAAAGTTTTGAAACTTCAAGCTTGTGAAGATTGAAGAAAGCACTTGTTGTTGTTGGGTCTTAATGCAGAGAAAAGCATTTAACAGACTAAGCTGGGACTTTATGAGTAGGGAAATGGAAGCATTTACATTTCCTGATACAGTAATAAGTTTAATTAGAAGAATATATGAACAAAGTAATTTTGTAAAGCAATGCCAAACAAAAGAACCAAATAAAATCAAAAGCATTGTGGATCAAACCAATCAAGGACCTTTAATAAATGTTCTTTAAGTGCTTTTGTTCCCTTAAACATCAGAAATTCATCAGAACATTAAAAAAACATATGTTCATCCTTAAATAGATTAAAACACTATTACTTGATCAAAAATGCAAATAGTTTCCTTAATTCCAGGATAATTAACTGCATCTAACAAAAATTGCAAGTGTAACTCCCTGGTTTCCAGATATGTCTTTCAATCATCCATCCTAACAAGGGATGTACCTTTTCCAAAATAAAAATCGCAAATTTATAAAAAATTGTGACAATTAATAGTGTTTATACAAGACATTAGTTATGCCATGTTTCTTGAATGAAAAAATATCCTGATAAATCTTAGTTCTTAATGCATTCTGAGTTTTTCCCACCTAAAAAGAGGGGCAAGACAAACATAGAGCACAATATACCACCCCTTTGGTGGCACATTTAAATCTACCATCACCTCTGGGGGTATTATAGTTTTATAATATTTGGCTAATAAGATGCTGGTACCTTCTTAAATGTAATGACAATGTGCAGAACTGCCACATTTTCTCATTCCCTGACCTTCAGTGCAATTAATATTATCAGTGCCTTTCTCAAAACTCTGTTTAAAATTAATACTCCTTTTAAGACCAACCTTTGTCCGTCACCCAACAACTTCTTCAAATCCACAGAATTAAAAATGGCGTCCCAGTTTTGAGTCAAAATCTGACAAACGATCACTCCCGAATAATCTTCATATTCCCCCTGATGAATTCTAAATGTCTCTGGGTACCTTATAATGGGTTTAAACTTATTACCCCTGTCCCTTACATTTTCATCCCTAAGGCTATCCACCAAGGTCCCTGGGTACCCCCATCATAGAATGCCTAGTTCAGCATTAACATGTCATCGTTTGACATAAGACGTGATAGCCTAAACATTACTCTTCTTACAATATTCCTCTTCTGTAAAGGGGGGGGGGGGTGACAACCGGTATGGTATAGTAGACTATTTTAATAAGTATCCTTCCTAAAAATGGTGGAATCATACCTACAATAAACAAAATCCTTAAAGACCTTAACATCCAAAAAATTGATGCACATAGGACGATAGTCACAGTTAAAATTGAAAAAGTTAGTAGATTTATTAATATAGTCCAAATATTAATTCAAGGACTCATTAGAACCATTCCACGTCATTAAAATGTCATCCAACTAGTGCAAATAAATTGTCACAAGCTCATTATGTGGTGAATTAAAAACAAATGTTGTTTTCCACAACCATAAAAATATATTGGTAAATGCAGGTGCAGTAGCTACACCCATGGCTACCCCAATGTCATTATTATAGTATTCTCCTTCAAAAAATACATAATTGTGAGTCAACACGTAATCTGTGCATTCAGTAATCATAGAGATCTCATCCTGATCAAAGATAGTTCCTACAGAAAGTGCCTTCCAAAACCAGTCAAAACTCTGCTGGTGTAAAATAACCAAAAGCAAGTCCTTAATGCTCATCACCACCAAGAGAGAACTATTGGCAAACTGAACCTTAGACAAAACAGTCTACAAGTGCCAGTTATCCCTAAGAATATGTGACTTGTCTGTAAAGAATTGTTTAACTTCTTATCCAGAAACATAACCAATGGTTCCATAATATACTCTCCTGCAGCCACAGTAGGGCATAGTGTTGGATCATTTTCAGATTTGTGGAGCTTAGGGATCCCAAAAATAGGTGGATTAATGGGGTTTTCCAACATCAAAAATTTGGCAAAATCTTTACTTAAAACAGTGATCAGTACTAAGGTCCTGTACATATATTTTCACTGTACATAAAGCAAGATACACCAATAAAATAAGTATGATCATTTAAATATTGCACCATATTCTGAGAATAAAAATACGAGTCCATAACTACCTCCCCACCCTTATTGGGTTTCATCATGCTAATTTCCTTGTTGCCCCTAAGCATAGACAATACAGAATGCTCTTCATCTGATAGATTAAAAAAAACTTGTTAGACTGATGACATAATGACTGTACAATTCATGCTCACAAATGTGCTTGTAAATGGCAATAGATGGGTTTAATGGGGGGGTCAAATTGATTATGCATTTTAAACACATGGACTGAGTTCTCTTTATAACATTGCCACTTTTAAAAAATAAAACTAAATTCATTTTACATGTTACATTTTTTCAAGTGTTCATTGACTGACTTTTAATAATTGGCTTAGTTTCTGATGTCATTCTAAGGGGGTACAGTGTTTGTCAGCATGGAAGGAGATTTTTTTTACAGACTGTTCCCTCTAGGCTTTCAAACATTAGCTAAAACATTGTCCTTCCCCATAGTGCCTTTTTTAGGCAATGCCAAACTGAAAGTACTTCTGACATGGCAAATCAAATCAAGAAAATCTAAAGGTGTTACTCTAATGCTAGGAGTCTAAAAAAACTCAACTCCCTACAAGATGTCCTTCAAGAATGCAACTGCAGTCATAACATATGGGTTGTCCTGCCTCAGGCAGCCCTCGGTCGGCCGGATTCCAAAGCCTGGTTCCATTGGCTGATGTCGCATTTCTCTCCGACGTCAGAGCGGCTGGAGTATATAAGCATCAGCCGACGCCATTTTTCTTCAGTCTTTCTTGCCGTGCGGCACCCGAAGCAGAAGCAGTTCGCAAGTGCTGGTCGGTCAGCTCCTGTATTCTTCGAATCCGAAGTCATCAAAAAAGCTAAGTACCCCATTGGGGACCTTTTCTTGCCTCAGCCGATGTCAGAAATTACTGAAAAAGTTAACAATTGTCTGTCTTGTGGTAAACAAATACCTCATAAGGATTTCCACTCTTACTGTCTCCCTTGCCTTGGCCCAGACCACGACGTCTCGGCCTGTGTCGCCTGTGCTCGCTTCAATAAGCGCGCACTCAGGCGCCGGGCGGAGTTCGCTGAAGACTTTTTCGGCGATAAATTTGCTTATACAATGCCGTCGGTGCTTCCGACATTGCAGACTCCTAAGAAACGAAAAGACCGGTACCGACATCCTCGGCCCGCGTCTTCCACCGACTCCACGCCAAAAACTACCGCGAGTGCTCCGGTTCCCCCTAAGACGGTTATTTCACCGCTCCGAACCGAAGACACCGCATTACCGATACCTCCGATACCGGAGGCCACACCGACGCCAGTTATAGATTTTCCTCCGGATACTGAAACCGAGGAAATGCCCGAGACCATTGCTGTAGATAAGGTCACTCCTGCACGTGGAGCTGCTAGGCCTCCTATGGCCATGTCTATTAAGGCCTACACACGTGCTAAGGCAGCCAGCAAGACCAAGCACCTTACTGCTAAAGCCTTACCTCAGCCTACTCCTGAAGCACAAATCATGACTATGGCTGCAGACTTAATTTCCATGATTAGAGGTTCACAGGCCCATCCTGAGAGAGGATCCCAGCCTCCTTCTGATAAGAGGCCCCGGGTTGAACCCTCTGACCCTATCCCTTCAGATGAAGATTCTGAGGACTCTGTTCACTCAGATGGCCAGGAAGAGCTCTTCCAGACCTATGAGGACTCGGATGCAGAGGATTCCATCCCCTCGGCCTCCCCTCCTGAGGATATTTCTTTTGGGGAAGTTCTGCATACCATGAGGGAACATTTTAAGTGGCAAGGCCAGGAATATTCTGATTCCAGAAAGCGCCTTCGAACCTTCCTTAAAAAGCCCCAACACAGGCCCCTGGCTATTCCTCCTGTGCTAGATGTTTTGGATGACCTATACTCTGACTCCAGTGTTACCCCGGATACTCTTCCTCCTGCTCCAGCCAAGCCAGACAGATATGATAGGGTCCCAGAAACACATTCTCATTTCTTTAGGGCCCATGCTGTTGATTTAGAAACTATTTCTCAGGGACCTAAAGGGGTTTCAGCATCCACCTCCAAAAAGCCTTTGCCTTCCAACAGGGAAGCTAGGTCATTAGAGAGATGGGGGAAAAAGGTTTACACCTCCACTACTTTATCTATGAGAGCTCTGAATTGCCTCTTTCATATGTTTCAATATCAGGATTACCTGTTAGATGATTTACAAAAAACATTGGCCTCTCCTGAACCTTTAGACAGGAAGTCTTTGCAGGAAGCTGTACATAATTCTCAGCAAGTCAGCAATCACTTTCTGCAGTGTGGATATGATGCATTGGAAGCTTCATGTAGGGCAGCTATGACAGGGGTGGTCATTCGTAGACATGCATGGTTAAAAGAACAACCTCTACCAGATCATGTTAAGGCAAAACTCCTTGATGCACCCTTGGAAAAGAACAAGCTTTTTGGTGCTAATGCTAAAGATGTGTTAAAGTCCATCGAGGAAAATGCAAAATCAGTTCAGACGGTCAAAGATTTCCTCCAGGTTCAGCCACCCAGATTCAGCAGGAATTGGCCTTCTAAAAACTGGTCCTTTCCTAATCCTGAAAGATTTCAAAGGGGTAAAAACAGGCGTGGCCGAGGAAGAGGACAATACAGAGGTTCTTACAGGGGACGACAATGGCAACCAGCAAACCAAAGAAGTGACACAGGGGTCTCCCCTGCCTCACAGGGACAATCTCAATGACTTTCCTCTACTTCCGCTGACCAAGGAGCAAATAGAAGCACCCTTGGGCGGAAAATTATCTGTTTTCAGACAATTGGCACAGATTGACAAAGGACAGATGGATTTTGGACATTATAGACCAAGGTTACAGGTTACAAGGCATGCCAAACCTACCACAAAACCAGAGGGCAGAGGCTATCAAGCAAATTTCTCTGCTTGCTCAGATCAAAGCAATAGAAAGAGTTCCACAACAAGAACAAGGCCAGGGGTTTTACTCAAGACTGTTCCTTGTTCCAAGAAAAGAAACTCAATTGAGACCAATACTGGATTTGTCCACATTAAACACTTTTCTCATAGTACCAAAGTTCAAAATGCTGACTCTACAGCAACTCCTTCCCATGCTGGGCAAGGGGTCTTGGCTGATTACTCTGGACCTCAAGGAGGCATACCTGCATGTCCCTATCAGACACAGCTGCAGAAGATACCTCAGATTTCTTGCAGGGCCAGAGCATTATCAATTCTCAGCATTGCCATTTGGCTTATCTACTGCGCCCAGAGTATTCACAAAATGCCTGGCTTCAGTAATTGCTCATTGCATGCTCCAGGGGATCCAAATTTACCCGTACCTGGACGACTGCCTTATACATGCGGATGACAAATTGATTTTGACAAAAAACTTGAACTATGTCATACAATTGCTACAGGCCCTGGGATACACAGTCATCTTCCAAAAGTCAAGACTTCAGCCATCCCAGCAAATAACCTTCTTAGGAGCCAATCTAGACACAGCCTCTCAAATGGCTTACCTGACAGAAGACAAGCAAGAGAAGTTAACTCATTATTTCAAAGGTTTGGCAAAACTCACCCAGATGACTGCAAGGAGATTCCTACAGGCCCTGGGTTACATGGCATCCTGCATTCTCCTGGTCCCATTAGCAAGACTACACATGAGAAAGCTTCAATGGTACCTAAAAAGCCTATGGTCTCAGCACAGCAACAACTTAGAGACAACCATACCGCTCATTCCATGCCTACAAAAGGAATTCCTATGGTGGGCCTCGGTAAGCCAGGCAAACACAGGTATGTCATTCAAAAAACCTCAGATAACACAGATCATGACCACAGACGCCTCAGACCTTGGATGGGGGGCACACATGGAGGGCAGATGTATACAAGGACAATGGTCTCCAAAGGAAACACATCTGCATATAAACCAAAAGGAAATGCTGGCAGTAATACATGCCATCGAGGCCTTTCGACAACTTCAGCAAGGCCATCTACTGATACGGACAGACAACACCACTGTGATGTGGTACATAAACAAGCAGGGGGGGGCACCCATTCTTACCCCCTTTGCAGACTGACAATGAATCTTTGGGAAAAATCACTGAGCCTAAACATACAGTTGCAATCCCAGTTTGTTCCAGGCAAAGACAATGTGCTGGCGGACAGCCTAAGCAGGAATTTCATAGATCCACACGAGTGGAGGTTACATCCGAAAATCTTCACACAACTCACGTCGACATGGGGCAGGCCAGAAGTAGATCTATTTGCCTCCCACCTCAACCATCATCTACAAAAATTCTGTTCAAGGACATATCATCCACAAGCTTGGAAAATAGATGCTCTTTCATTCAACTGGAACTTCCTAAAAATCTATGCATTCCCACCTCTGCCACTGATGACCACAGTATTACTAAAGATCAAAGCAGAGAGGCCCAAGGGGATCCTAATAGCTCCAGACTGGCCAAGACAACACTGGTATCCACTACTACGGAGCATATGTCACAACAAAAAGTGGGCCCTTCCCCAATGGCCCCTACTTTTGACTCAACACAACTTCAAAACAGTGCATCCAAACCTTCAGACGCTGCAGCTAACAGCCTGGGAGATCCCATGAATAACCCCAATCTATCTCTCTCCAAGGAAGTTCAGCGGATATTAACAGAAGCTCGAAGACCATCCACCAGAAAGGTTTACTTAGCAAAATGGAAGAGATTCAGCATTTGGAATACCAGCAAGGGACATGATGCATCATTATTGAACATCCCACTCATCCTGGAATATTTGGCAGATATGCTACAGGATGGACTCTCATATTCTTCCATAAAGATACATGCTTCAGCTATTTCAGCTAGATATAACACTGATCCGCCTGTGTTTTCACATCCTTTGTTAAGGCAATTCCTCAGGGGAATCAAGAACATTAAGCCACCAAGAAAGGCTCCAGTGCCGGCTTGGGACCTCAACTTTGTCCTAGAAAAACTGACTCTACCTCCCTTTGAACCAGCAGCTTCAGTGGACTTACAAATTTCTCTCATGGAAGACAGCTTTCCTGTTGGCAATTACCTCAGCAAGAAGGGTTTTGGAACTACAGGCTCTAATGGCAATACCACCGTTCATAATCTTTCACAGAGACAGGGTCTCCTTAAGAACCAACCCTACTTTTATGCCAAAGGTGGTATCTAGGGTTTCTTTAAATCAAGCTATTCACCTGCCTACTTTCTTCCCCAATCCTGAGAGCAAAGGGGAAAGACTGTTGCATACCTTGGACATTCACAGACAACTTCGCTACTACCTGGACAGAACCAAGACCAGCAGGAAGTCTGATCAGCTTTTTGTAGCTTACGCCCCTGGGGTACAAGGAAAAGCAATTTCCAAACAGACTATTTCAAAATGGATTGGACATTGCATCAGATTTTGTTATTCCTTCCATGGGAAGAATGTTCCAGCCAATGTCAGACCACACTCCACCAGAGCTACAGCCACCTCTACAGCATTCTTAAGAGGGGTGCCTACAAAAGACATTCTAGAAGCTGCTACATGGAGCTCCATGCATACATTCTCCAAACACTACAATCTCCCTCTATACTCCAGATCCAGAGCAGGCTTTGCTTCGGCAGTCCTGCAGGGTTTGATTGCCACACCATCTCTTTCCTAGAGCAGTTCTCCTCCCCCAGCTAAGCTATGGTATTCAACCCATATGTTATGACTGCAGTTGCATTATTGAAGGACATAGTACAGTTTTGTACCTACCATAAATGTAGATGTCCGATAGATATGCAACTGCAGTCGGATTTTCCCTCCCTCTATACCCCTCTATGCCTTGGGTCCACTCCTATCCCTGTTTTCTCTTAGCTGGGGATATCTGTTATGGTGTATCTGTTTATTGCTTACTTATTTGTCTGGAATCCTGTTTTTGTCTTCCAATTTGATTACAGCCTTCCTTGGAGGGCACCTGGCATCTGGGGCAAGAAACACTGAAGAAAATAGCGTCGGCTGATGCTTATATACTCCAGCCGCTCTGATGTCGGAGAGAAATGCGACATCAGCCGACGTCGGACCCAGGCTTTGGAATCCGGCCGACCGAGGGCTGCCTGAGGCAGGACAACCCATATGTTATGACTGCAGTTGCATATCTATCGGACATCTACATTTATGGTAGGTACAAAACTGTACTTTCTCCTCACACTAGAGAATGCTGATGTCTGTGTGGTTGCTGAGACATGGTTAAAGGCTGCAGAAAGTACACTGGCAGTGCAAGGCTATAATGCCTTCCACACATTTAGATCAGCTACTTCACAAACAGGGGGTAAAAGTGGAAGTGTCTTGATTTACATCAAAAATAAATATATCTCAAGACTGGTCAAACAGGACAATGCACATGAGCTTCCACATTTAAATCACCATAGGCACAATCCCTTACCAATTCTTTGCAAGCTATAGGTCTGCCTGTATGACCCAGGAAACCCATAAAAATGTATTTAAACTTATTAGAAACACTCCCCATCCAATCTAATTGCATTTTCATGGTTGACGTTAATTACCCCACCATTAACTGGGAATCATATACAACACCAAACATGCGGGCACAAAGATTCCTGGATTTTGTAAACACAAACTCCTTGGACCAGATTATCAGTGCACCGACTAGGGGTGCAAACATACTGTATCTGGTCCTCCTTAATATAGGAGAGTGCTGCACACCCCCTAGTGTAATATCTTCTCTGGTAAGGTCAGACCACAAAATGGTCTCCTTTGAAGTAAAAATAAAACCTGGAACTCCAGCTAACAATGGAATGTTCATGAACTACTCTAAGGCTGCCTTCCTACTATTAAGTGATAATGTGGAAAATTTCAAGCCCCCATAAACCCTGAGAACACTGCTGCTTACACGGAACTGTTCGCAGAAACCCTATACAAGCATGTTACTAGCTGCATTGAGGCAGCTGTACCCAACAGGAAGAAGTACAGAGCTAACTCAAAAAACAAGCCACCCTGGTGGAATCACAACATATTAGGCTGTATAACAGAAGGAAGAAAATAATGGCAAAAATTAGGTGGTGTAGCACCAAGAAGGATAAAATCAGTCTCCTCAAACTAACCAAACAACTCAGGGGACAAATAAAGTCTACCAAAGTTAATTTGAGGTAAATTTGGCCTCCTAGGCCAAGGACAACCACAAGGCATTCTTTAGCTATGTCCACAACCTTAAAGGCAAGACACAATTGTATGAAGAGCTCTTTTTTTAATGGAGTCACCTGTACTGAGCCAGACGATGTAGCATACCTACTGGCTGACAAAATCACCTCCATTTTACCTCTCTCTTCCCATCAACCTACCCTCAGGAAATGCCAATAAATATAATTCCCCATACTATTACTAGGG
Organism: Protopterus annectens; assembly: GCF_019279795.1. Classification (NCBI taxonomy): domain Eukaryota; kingdom Metazoa; phylum Chordata; order Ceratodontiformes; family Protopteridae; genus Protopterus; species Protopterus annectens. The sequence goes on from NC_056747.1 coordinate 958,324,084, forward strand.
AACAGGCCCTCAATGCTGTCTCCAAGGCCAAGAACACTATCAACTGGTCCAGTCAGTATCTCAGTATGCATTCTAAATAGCATGAAATATGACCTGTCAGTCCCTCTGGCATTGCTGTTTAACTGTCGCCTCCAAATGGGCTTTGTGCCTCACAAATGGAGAACAGCAACAGTTGTCCCCTCTGCACAAAGGTGGGCCAGTTACAGACCCTAGAACCTACAGACCCACAATTCTCACTAGTCTTATATGCAAAGCCGTGGAAAGAATTATTGTGGAAATTATGACTAATGACATAGTAAACCTCCAGATATTGGACCCAACCCAGTTTGTTGTCTTCATGGGGATGTCATACCTACCCAACTTGTTGGACTACTTTGATAAGGTTATCAAAGCAATGGATGAGTGCAAAATGGTTCACACTAACTATCTTGACATAGCCAAGGCATCTGACACAATACCACACTCAGGAATTTTTGACAAACTTAAGAGGTTAGGTATAAATCCTTATGTCACCTGGTAGATAGCCAGATGCCTTACAGACAGGACTCAGGAAGTTGTGGAATCCACTTCTACAAAGAGGCCAGTCACAAGTGGAGTCCCTCAGGAATCAGTCCTGGGACTGGAGCCTTTTGCATTTACTTCTCTGAAGTCAAGGCCAGTGTCAATGACCTCTGGGTGACTAAATCTGCAGATGATTGCAAATTAGAAGCAGTCATAGAATCCCCTACCGACACAAATGTTCAACAGGAAGGTTGGCACAGACAAATAACTGGTGTCAGAGTCATGGACTAAAACTAAGTGCCAAGAAATTTATAATAGTATCCTTTGGGAAATCACCCACCCCTGGTAACTATCATATTGATAACCCACCCCTAACAGCAGACCCAGTAGTCAGAAAGTTGGTAACACACAGAGTCATCGAGCCTTTGATTATCACGTGTCTACAGTAGTTAGAAAATCATTCTATGTTGTGCAACTTATAAACAAAGATATAGGATCTAGGTGCAAGGAGGCCATTGTTCCGCTGTTTTCAGCATTCATCAGACCTGTCTGTGAGTACAGTGCCCTCTCTGGTATGTACCTAACTAGACACATCCAACAAATGGAATGTCCACAGAGGTTCATAACTAAAAGAGTACAGGGCATAAGTAACATGTCCTATGCAGACCACCTCATGCTCCTATCCCTGTATTCTATCTACACAGGTTGTTGAGGGGAGATCTATGCCTGGCATACAAGACATTGTCAGACTCCACCCTGCTGGGCCTCCTGCATGTCCACAAAACAAACAGCACCAGAATTACCCATTTTAAAGACTTCAACCTTGCCTGTCATATAAGCAGGACCTGTAGAGACAGGTATGTATCACAGAGACTCTGGAACAGGCCATTTGAATGGGGAACAGGAAAGTAATTTATTGTTTTTTCATTGGTTTGGCACTTATGTCTCTAATTGACAGAAGCAGCCTGTAAATCATTCATCTCCCAGGCCCCTGCTTGCACTTATGTATGGTACCAGAACTTGTCAGAGATTTGGGATGCATGGCAAAGCTTAAAAAGGCCCTAGTATTCATTAGCCTAGTACACACCTATGAACCTATAAATAATTAAAAATATATATTTTCATTAATTTTGGTGTAATTAACTGCATCTAACAAAATTTGCTAATGTAACTTCCTTTTCTCCAGAAATGCCTTCCAGTCACTCCCGTAACAAAGGGGTGTACCTTTTCCAAAATAAAAAAAAAACCCACACATTTCTTAACAAGGGACAAGACAAACACAGAACACAATATACCACCCCTTTTTGGTGGCACAATTAAACTTACCATGACCACTAGGGGTTGTAGTTTTAGGATAGTTGGCTAATACAGTGTTGGTTATCTATGGAATTGAAGAAGTGGTTGGGTGACCGACCAAGGCTGGTCTTTAAAAAGGATATTAATCTTAAACAAGTTTTGAGATAGGCATTGTTAATATTAATTATAATTGTCTGGGTATGAAAAATGTGGTAGTTGTGCACAGTGTGATTACATTTCTGAAGCTAGCAACATTATGTTTGTCTTGTCCTACTTCTTATTTGGGCAAAACACAGAATGCATTAAGTACCGGGATTTATCAGCATATTTATGTAATCAAGAAACATTACATGAATAGTGCTTTATAAAAACACTCTATTAGTTGTCAGAGTTTTAATACATTTGTGTTTTTTTTTGGAAAAGATACATCCCTTTTTTAGGTGAGAACTGGAAGAAATTTCTCGAGACCAAGGAGTTATACTAGAAACGTTTGTTAGATTCAGTTAATTATCCCGGGATTAATAAAACTATTTCTATTAATTGTTTATTGCAAGTGCAAGATTATGAATAGTTATTTATGCTCATTAATATTCATTAGGGATTGGATGTTTTTGTTCACGTAGTAGTGTTTTAATGTGTTTGTTTATTTATTTATTTTTTGGGGGGCTGGGTTGTTTCCCACTATGCTAGTAGCCTCCAAGGTGATATTTATGCTACTAGGGGAAATTTGGTCACTGCATCAGGAAACTTCCCCTACTCATCATCGTTGTGAATGGGACCCATTTTGTAGAAGCACTTCCTGTTTTCATTCCTTCCATGGAGATAACCCAGAGAAATAGGAAAGCAGATGGAGAGAGAAGGAGATAATGGAGTGATGAGAGAAATGGAGGAGAAAACAAATACTGAGAATTAAAAATGTGTGCAGTTTTCTGAGGAGATCTTTCAAAGAAATATATTTGATGGACTTGACTCAGCAAATGATGGATGTATACTTCCAGCCCTCCAGTTGGGAGGGTTGCAGGAGAATTTATTTAAAGAAATGGTGATGCAGAGTGAGCCTGAAAATCAAGTAGATATTTGCTGGGGACACATTGTGGATAAAATGCTAAAGGAGGATGCAGAGACAGTCCTGAAGAATAGTGGTGAGATGGAAAAGAAAACATATGCAGAAAAAGTAAAAGAAGGCAAAGGGGAGTAGCAGAAAAGAACGCAGAAGAAAATTAAAAATGGAAGTACATTGTAAACATTCAAAGTAAAAAAGACAAAGAAATGGACAAGTATAAAGTGTGGGACAATTTAATAGTTCCTTTGTGTGTAAAAGCAGATGAGGTAAGAGCATTTATTCTTATTAACAAAGAGACATTTTGTGACATTATATTTCAAACTACTTTTTTCAGTGGAAAAGATTCTTGGCAAATATGGAAAAAAAGAAATACGGTAACCCATGGAATCATTATGTCATAAAAGCATTTAACAGTGAAACAAAAGGAAAATTCGTATACAATTTCGAACAGAGATAGAGAGACTTTGAAAGGACATTTGAAAACTTTATGTAAAAAAGAACTGGGCATTACAAACATTTATGACAAAATGGGTTTATGGACTGGTGGATGGGACTGTAATATTGTGTTCAAATTTGAAAGAGAACAAATATACATGTACCAAACATAAGTGTGGAGGAGATTAGGGATATCATAAAATACTGGGGCAACCCAAAACATGTTTGTTTGTGGAAAAGAAGGGCATTTTATAAGTAACTGTGATAAAAAATGTTATATTTGTGGGGAAATGGGGCATGATGCAAACAAAAAGTGAATTGAAATGCTATAACAAAATTGGGTATGTATGGCTGGATCAAAAATGAAAATAAGAGTGAGGAAAATGAAAAACGAAAGAGAAGAGAATGATCAAAGAGAAGAAATTTTAGAAGTTGAAGAAAAAATAGATGAGAAAAAATCAAGGAGGACATAGAAGAAGGTTCTGAAATAAGTGAAGAAGACATGAACTGGGAGGTTTTAAAAGAAAAAAATTCTATTGGTAAAAGTGTAAAAGACAGAAAAAGAAAATTTAAAGGGATAGAAAGAATATATACATCTGATGATTGGGGGATAGTGTAATAACTAAGGTGTCTAATGGACAGAAACAAGGTACAGTGTCTGATTCTCATGTTTGGGACAGAAATTAGCTAGGCTTAGAATGGCCTGTTAAGAAAGTTAAGTTAGTAATTAGCTATGAACTTATGAAACCATGAATCTTAGGAAAAGAGAAAATGAAAAATTTAGAGTGCTTTCTGTAAATATGAGTAGTATTAAAAATGCAGTAAGAAGAATAGGGGTTTTGGAGTGGTGTAATACATGTGATGTAGATGTAATTATATTAGAAGACACAATATCATTACCAAATGAAGAAAAACATCAACCATAGACTATGGGGGAGGAAGGATAATCTGGAATTTGGGAAATGAGAGATGTTCTGGAATTGCTGTATTCAGTAGAAATGCAGTAAAGATATTAGATGTAACTTTAGCAAAAATGGGAAGATTAACCATTGTAGATTTAAAATGGAAAGAAAAAGTATATAGAATTAACATGTTTTATGCTTATACTAATTGTAAATAAAGGGAAATCTTATTTCATCAGATTTTAGACTGTGGTGATAAAGATGAATGTTATAATAACAGGAAACTTTAACTGAGATTTAAGAAGCAAGAGTAAAATGAAAGGAAATGATATAAGAACAGCGTTAGAATTTAGGATATGGTAAGTTAAAACTCTGGGATAAAAATCATGGACTTACAAAAGGGGTATGTATAGAACTGAAATAGATTATTTTAAACTATCAGAAGGTCTAGTTATAGCAGGAAAAAGAGGCAGTTGAAACATGATTTTCTGATCACCTTTTAATATGGCTAGAGATGAAGGAAAATAAGGAATATATAAAGTAGGCAAAGGAATAAAAAGGATAAATGAGAAAGCAAGTGTAGAAGGAAAGAAACTAGTAATACAGTTATGGAAAGATCATATTACTTTAAGAACATTTTATAAAAATTGGTCTGAATGGTGAAAGGTATTTAAGGAAAAATATAAAAAATGTTTTTTACAGTAGCAATATGATGTTAGAACAGTAGAGAAAAACAAATGTAAAAGAACATATAACAATGCATTGGAAAGTTTAGTACATAATGATAGAAACATATATGACAAAGAAAAAGAATTGTATGAAAGCAAAGTAAAAAATAAAAACTTGTTATATAAGCAAATAGATTCTTTTGCAAGGAAAAAGAGAAGTAGTATTGAGTTACTTAAGTAGATTAGCAAAGGAAGATGGTAGTGTAATGACAGAAATAAAAAAATATAAAAGCAGAAATAGAAAGAACTCAGGAAAAAAATATGAATAGTGTAGTACAAGAAATATTTAAATAGAAAAAAGTAGGTAATGAAAAAAAAAACATGGAAAGTAAAAAATGTTAACAGAAAAAGAGAATAAAGGGTTGGTAAAGGCAATTCCTTTAAATGAGCTAGATAAAGTATTAGGACGAGTAAATATAGATTTAGCTGCAGGACCAGATGGAATATGGTATGAAATGTATAAAACTTTAAGGGATTGGCAAAAAAATATATTTTTAGAGATTTTGAATGAACGGTTAAATGAACATTTTACATATAAAGAATTATGTAGTTGAATACTTAAATTCACATGGAAAAAAAGAAGACCATTAAAAAAACTGGAGACTGCTAGTATTGAATAATAACGATTATAAGATATTTATGAAAATAATACAGATACTTTGAACTGAAATGAAACTATTATGGAAGATATATAATATAAAGGGGAAGGGTGTGAAGAATTATTAATGATAATATGAATAGAAAAGAAGCAAAAATCATGATAGAAGACCTTAAGACATTTGATACAAATGGACGTGAAATCTTACGGGTAATAATGAAAGAATATAATATAAGTGACAAAGTTAGGAAATTATGTATGTCAGCTTATAGTAATAGTAAAGGAAAAAATATTTGTAAATGGCTGGTTACGCCAAGAGGTACAAATGAAGAATGGTGTAATAAGACAGGGGTGTCCAATCAGTTGTATACTCTTTGCATTCATCGTGATTGTGATAGTATAAATTACAGAATAATTCCAGTTCTGTTAACATATGCAGATGACATAATAATTGCAAAAAAAAGTGGATAAAATAAGTAATATGCACAAATGAGCGCCTAGAGGTGATGGAGGTGGCTTTGAATAAAGAAAAAAGTAAAAGCTTAGGTGATGTAGATAATATAGTGGTTATATATTTTATAATAAATGGAATTTCTGTGTGATGTATAAAGTTTGGGAATAAAGATGTAAGTAGAATTCTGTGGGAAAAAACAATAGAAGAAATAAAACAAACCTATCTTTTCTGGAGAACATATAAATTATTATTCAGAAAAAGGCTTATTTGATAAATTTAATACTGATGGGCAAATAGTATACTTAGCAAGCCAACCGTATTTGAAAATTAATTATTGCAGATATATATATTTTTATTTATATGGGGTTCTAGATTAATCCCAGAAAGGGAGGAGTTTTTATGTAAATAAAGAAGGAGGAGGTTTAGGGTTAATTAATCCAGTGGTATATGCCACTTCATTAAATTTGTACAAAGCATTAAAGCAGTTAAATGAAAAAAAATGACAGATTAGTAGTAAAATTGTATAAATATAAGTATGATAAATTTTGGGGCATGGTAAAAAAAAGTGTCAGAGAAGAGTGTATAAATGAAGAAATGAAGTGCTACCAAGAAAATATTTTTATGGAAAATAAAAATTGATGATATAGAAAAAGATAGAAAAGTGTAACTTGGACGGGAAACTGGAAAGTCATCCCTGGTTTGGCACTTATGTCTCTAATGGACACAGGTAACCTGTAAATGGTTCATCTTCCAAACCCCTGCTTACACTTGTAAAGGGTATCAGAACTTGTCAGAGATTTGGGATGCATGGCTAGGCTTAAAATTACCCTTGTGGTCGTTAGCCTAGTAAACACCTATGAACCTATGAACTTATGTGCTTTTAAATAGTCTGATTAAGTTTTGATGTTTAAGGAAATGAAAGTGCTTAACAAATGTTTATTAAAGTTCCCTAACTTGCCCAGCATAGAAGGATATATAGGGGATTGGAGGCAAAAATCAAAGTGGGGGGCCCTCTCTGATATGTTGTGTCTGAACAGAGGAACTAGGCAGAGGTGCCCTCTTTCCCATTTTTTATTTGCATTATATTTAGAGGGAGTCAGAAATTCAAGGATATACTTGGTATGGTGTTCAAGAAAAGTTTGTTTTATTCGCAGATGATATTATTTTGTACCTGATAAAACCAGAAAAGGACATCTCAGTGCAATGGAACATGAGACAGTTCCAGTTTTTTTTGAGATATAAAATAAATAAAAAGATAAAACAAAGGGTATAGCTGTAAACTGTGTACCCACACATGAATTGGTTCAGGAATACCCATATTTATAATAATAACCCATATTTATAGGAACATGAAAAATTAAGTATTTAGGAGTATGGATTAAAAATGATTCTACTATGGCAGCTAAGGATATGTGGAAAGACACTAAAAAGATAATACAGAAACTGAGAAACTGGAAGCTCTTGCCTGTGGATATGGATAGCAAGATACAAGCAGTATTTTTAGTCCTTTTAGTTTTATACATAGGTCAGGAATATTTTGTCAACCAGAGGAGAAGTTGTGGATAGGAATTAATAAAGAGTTGAAGGATTTTATCTGGGGGGAATGGGCAAGATCCAAGTGGGATAAGTTGATCCTCCCAATAGAACAGTGAGGTGTAGGATTACCTGATTTGAAGGGATACTTTTGAACTACATAGATAAGGCACTTATACAAAACATAAGCAGCAGAAAATTACAACTCATAGTGGAGAGGGATTATGATGAAACATGGGGGTAATTCAAGAAATGAGGAAAGAGTTGGATTTTGGATGTAGATCCTTAAGGAGAATAACAACAGTCATACAGAGTATTATAAAAGTAACAGAAAGCATATTAAGAACTAAACCAATATAGTAATGGAGAAAGTAGATTCTGCTGATAGGGATGACTGCAATTAGGGGAATAGAGGATAGACAAGAGGAGGCTGGAATTTACTGGAGGAAGTTGGCAAATGAACCAAGGTATTTGGAACAAATAATTAGAGTGGGAAAGGTAATAGAATTGGCAGAGTCCTAATTGACACGTGGAGTGTAAGATAGAGACTGTATTCCCTATTAGGGACTGGCCCTGCACTGGCTGAGTTATTAATTGAATGTAGAATAGAAACTACTGTTAAAAAGAGATACTTAGAAGGACATATAAAATATTGCACCATAAGTGTAGGAATCAATCAGAGGAGGTCAAAAAAGATTGTGAAGAGAGATTAGATAAGGAATTCAAAAAGAAACGATGGGAGGACATATGTATGGCTCCCAAATATGCAGAAAAGTCTAGAAGGTTTAGGAGTTTTGCCTGGAAGTGTTTGCATAGATACTTTTCTACCCCAAGCAGACTCCAAAGAATTTTTTCTTACTTAAATTGCAAATTTTGGAGCTGTAATGGAGAAGAAAGAGATACATGGGATCCTATGTTCTCAGATTGTAATGAGATGGTAGAATTTAAAAGTTCAAGTAATCTCCATGGTATCCCCGAAGTGTGAAAACAACCCACTAAAGTGTAGTGGGTCCAAAAACAAAACAGGGTAAGAAACTTCTCTGTGTGGAAGATTTTCAGTCCATATATTTCTAGTTAATCACTGCATATTAATTAGATCAGACAATAGTAGTAGAAGTTGCGAACTTAAACTCGTCTTAAGTCAAAACAAAACAAAATATAATAATAGAAAATATGTAATTGTACAGCATTACTAAGTATTCAAAAGTAACCCAAGCAAGGCAGGCAGTCCGTTTCCAGTCGAAAATCCTTTATTAAGTAGACAGACAAGCGATCCAAGTAAAACAAAAATAGAGTAATAATTTCCTCAGAAGCTTTCTAAATATGTATATATATATATATATATATATATATATATATATATACACACATATACTTTTTATCAGGCGTGGAAGTGGTTTATTGTGCTGTAAAACAAAGTGTTATTGGTACACATGTTAAATTCACATCTCTTTCCCCATCAGTGTGACATTCGAGCTGGTCCTGTCTTACTTAGTAGCTGTCATAGTAATATATAACCCTTATATACTTTAAATAAAATTCATAATGATGTGGCACCTCTTATTTTACCAGATTATTAAGTAGATTATTTAGTCTGTGATTTTTATCCAAGACAATATACTACATGGCTGGAAATATATCAACCTTAGTTCATTTGGCAATCAAAAAATATATATAAATATACATTTTGCATGTAAAAATCAGTTTCTATTTTCATAACCTATTATTAACAAAGATCGCTTTCGTCCTTCTAGACTTCATTAGGTCTGTGTACAAGAACCCTTAAAACAATATATAAAAAATATATAATTGCATAATTAGTTAGTATTGTTATTACACATCATTTTGAATAAAGTGGAAAAAATAACCAGAAAAAAATAAAAATAAGAAAAAATATATGTATGATGATGGAAACAAAATATGCACTTAAATTTCAACTGATTTAAAATGGTATTTAAAATCAATTTGTAGAATAAAATAAAATAAAATACAGTTAGTCATGTAAACAATGTGGCAATTTTTTCTAAGTTCCAGTGCACTTTTAATTGAACAGTAGTAGTTTAGTCCAGGCTTCCTAAAAGAGTTCATCTTTAATTGCCACATGAGTTCATGTTTCTCCAGAATATTCTGGATGTCTCCTTCAAGATCACCCATGTCTATGCGATCCAGGATCTGGAACTTAAAACCTGTGTGTCTTTTATGAAGAGAAAGGTGTTTGGCTAGTACATTATTTTTACATCCAGAGCGGATTTCTGACAGATGACATGAAATCCTACGCTTGAGTTTATTTACAGTCTTGCCCACATAGAATGCATCACATTCATTGTACTGTGCCCTGTAAATTACTTTTGTAGTGTTACAGTCACCCCCTGCAACTGGTTTTAATGATCTTCTTTAAATAAGTGCAATAAAAACTATCACCTTGCTGTATAAATATACAAAATGTACAATTAGTTTCACATCTTTTACTGCTTTTGTCATATGGTCTAGGATTAAATTCAACAAAACTACTAATGTTTCTGGCCTTCCTATAAACAAATGATGTTCCTGGCCTTCCTATAAACAAATGATGGGCTGCCCCGTCATTTGTTTATAGGAAGGCCAGGAACATTAGAAGTTTTGTTGAATTTAAACCTAGACCATATGAGAAAAGCACTAAAAGATGTGAAACTAATTGTACATTTTGTATATTTATACAGCAAGGTGATAGTTTTTATTTTTATTTTTATTTATTTATTTTACATTTGTTTACTGGGCTAGTCCAACTGGATACATGTCCATTTTCAGTGGAGGCCCAGGGAGAAAAGCTCCTCTACAATACTACTATAGTAAGACTAAACAAAAAACTTTATCATAATATATCAGCATATACAAATAAAATCTATTGCCCTTATTTAAAGAAGATCATTAAAACCAGTGCAGAGGCTGACTGTAACACTGCAAAAGTAATTTACAGGGCACAGTGCAATGAATGTGATGCATTCTATGTGGGCAAGACTGTAAATAAACTCAAGCGTAGGATTTTATGTCATCTGTCAGAAATCCTTTGTGGATGTAAAAATAATGTACTAGCCAAACACCTTTCTCTTCATAAAAGACACACAGGTTTTAAGTTCCAGATCCTGGATTGCATAGACATGGGTGATCTTGAAGGAGACATCCCGAATATTTTGGAGAAACATGAACTCCTGTGGCAATTAAAGCTGAACTCTTTTTGGGAAGCCTGGACTAAACTACTACTGTTCAATTAAAAGTGCACTGGAACTTAGAAAATTGCCACATTGTTTACATGACTAATTGCATTTTATTTTATTTTATTCTACAAATTGGTTTTAAATACCATTTTAAATCAATTGAAATTTTAAGTGTATATTTTGTTTCCATCATCATACATATATTTTTTCTTATTTTTATTTGTTTCTGGTTATTTTTTCCACTTTATTCAAAATGATGTGTAATAACAATACTAACTAATTATACAATTATATATATTTTCATATATTGTTTTTAGGGTTCTTGCACACAGACCTGAAGAAGTCTAGAAGGACGAAAGCGATCTTTGTTAACAATAGGTTATGAAAATTGGAACTGATTTTTACATGCAAAATGTATATTTATATATATTTTTTGATTGCCAAATGAACTAAGGTTGATATATTTCCAGCCATGTAGTATATTTTCTTGAATAACATTACAGACTTAATAATCTACTTAATAATCTGGTTAAATAAAAGGTACCACATCATTATAAATTTTATTTAAAGTAGATAAGGGTTATATATTATTATGACAGCTACTAAGTAGGGCAGGACCAGCTCAAATGTCACGCTGATGGGGGAAGGGATGTGAATTTAACATGTGTACCAATAACACTTTGTTTTACAGCACAATAAACCACTCCCATGCCTGATAAAAAGTATATATATATTTAGAAAGCTTGTGAGGAAATTATTACTCTATTTTTGTTTTACTTTGATCGCTTGTCGTACTTAATAAAGGATTTTCTACTGGAAACAGTCTGCCTGCCTTGCTTGGATTACTTTCGAATACTTAGTAATGTTGTGCAATTATATATTTTCTATTATTATTTTTTGTTTTGTTTTGACTTAAGATGAGTTTAAGTTTGCTACTTCTACTACTATTGTCTGATCTGATTAATATACAGTGATTAACTAGAAATATATGGACTGAAAATCTTCCACACAGAGAAGTTTCTTACACTGTTTTGTTTTAGAATTTAAAAGTTCCCTACAGAGTACTCTGTCAGGATTACTGGGTAAGCAAATGAGTGTAACTAAGGAAATTATTTTTCTTTTTTTGAGCTGGAATATGGGATCTGAATTCTCTAGACGTTGAAAATAGGCCTTGTTTAATTGTGGCTGACAAAAACAATTAATAGAAAATAGAAATCAAAGCCTAAATCAACTATACTTAAAGTAGTGAATATTGTATCAGATTTAAAAGAACAGGAAGTGATATCTTTAGGAAATGGTAGGGGTAAATTACATACAAAAACAGAAATTGTGGGAACAATGCATGCAGAAAAAATGTTTTGAGGGGAGGAATGAGGTTTAAGGGAAGGCAGGAATTGAACAGTTTGTATAATGTTGCTTTTATTATATGGTATAGAACAATAAATGAGATGTATAATGTTTGTAAATGTAAACTTGTTAATATGGTTTGATTACTTTTATATAAATGTAAGTGCACCTATGTCATAATTGATAATTCAATAAAGGTGTTTAAAAAATGTATTTTCTCTTGTCAACTAGGAGGAATAAGTGTGACCGTGGGAGGCAGATAACTTGTAGAGATAATCACGCTAAATGTCTGTCATGCTTAGGATCCAGTCATAACTATTGACTGCTCCATTTATCAGGCTGTTCTGCCTAAAACATTAAGGAGTTGTTTATTTTCCTTCAGACTTTGCCTTGAAAACCAGAGATTTAAGGAGCTCTGCAGGGTAGGCTGGCTTCTGAATCTTCCCCATCTCATGTCACTTAGCAACCAAAATGGAAGCCCAAAAAGTCAAAACCCAAAGTTTTTATTGTCTGGTGAGACTGGAATGTTTGCTGCATTTGTAGGTGAGCCCTCAGACCATCTGGTATTTTCCATTGCTGTCACTATTGTGACCCTGTTGGATGCTGATAATGTGCAGAATGTTGGCACATCCTGCTTGACCAGTGGTCACTCATTATACCTTGAGAGACCCTAGGACATATGTCAAACTTTGATCCACAAAGACGTTCTAGCTACCTTGTCTGAGGTATGTCCTCCCCTTTTGTGTTCATGTGATGTATCTAATAAAAAGAAACAGAAGACAAGTTTGTCTACTGCTGCCACTAAAAGGACTGGTTTAATTTCTCCAAGGAGCTTTTTAAGTCTATTATTCCCCTAAAGCCTACTCAGTTTTTCCTCTACATTTTATTCCTCTTTTTTCCTTCAAATGAGAAATAGAGATTCTAGCTACCTTGTCTGAGGTATGTCCTCCCCTTTTGTGTTCATGTGACGTATCTAATAAAAAGAAACAGAAGACAAGTTTGTCTACTGCTGCCACTAAAAGGACTGGTTTAATTTCTCTAAGGAGCTTTTTAAGTCTATTATCCCCCTAAAGCCTACTCAGTTTTTCCTCTACATTTTATTCCTCTTTTTTCCTTCAAATGAGAAATAGAGATTCTTCTTCAAAAGAGGAAGATTCAGAATCTGAGGTGGATTTCTTAGCCTTTTTCTCTCATATTCATTCACCAGTTGGTTTTGAATCAGAAGGTAAAGACAGTATGTCTCGAGATTCCCCATTAGAGGAACTCTTTTTTGGAGAGTCTGTGCTAAAGGTGATGTAGCACTTCCAGTGGAAAGGTAAGCAGATCTCTGATATGCAGGAAATGTACTATGATTTGTTATTTATGAGAATATCCAAGTCTTCTTTTATACCTCCAGTCTTAGAAGCTTTTCAGGATAATTTTGCCATTGCTTCTTTAAACTCATAATCTCAACCTCCAGAACCTAAGAAACCTGACAGGTTTTACAAGGTTCCAGACACACAAAATTCATTTATAAGAATCCATCTTCAGACCCTGCAGTGATTTCTGTGGAATCTGACAAACCCACCAAGTTGCTTCCATCTACTAATGGTCTACATAATGCTAAAGACAGTAAAGCTGTGTATTGGTATGGAAAGAAAATGTACACCTCAGCTACACTTTCCTTCTGAACTATAAACTATCAAACTTGCATCTTTTTGTCTATTGTGGGAAATATGAATAAATGCCTGACCAACATGCTGGAATCAGATAATAAAACAGTTTTTATTATCTTTGCTCAGTTCTGCAACCCAAATAGCTAGGCACTCTATTAAAAGTTTATCATATGTTACTGCTGATGGCACTCTTGCTTGAGACTACTTTTTAATTTGAAAATGTCATGTCCAATTTATTGGATGTTCTCCTGGATGGGAAAACTGTTTTTGGACATGCTGCTGGGGAAATTTGTGAGAGGCAAGACCATGCAGAATTTAAACTAATTTTTCTGTATCTTGTAACAAAGTTGGCCCTTTTTTCAGAATGAACAGAAACGACAGTAAAAGGGTAAAGCATTTGCTAAAAAGAAATTCCAAGAGAAATCAAAGATGGCAGTTAAAGGACCAAAGAGTTGCTTTCTAGATAACTTTGCCAATTTGTGACTGTCTGCCTCAGCCCCCATTTCCCCTGCCTCCCATCTTGGCCTATGCCCTCTTTCTCAATCAAACAAGTTATCTCATTCCATCCCTGTATGGTGACTGATAATTGCAGAAGGTAGGTCCTCAACATTATAGACATAGATTATAAACTAACGTGGCTTTGTCCTCTAACCCACTTGAGCATTCCATAAGTGCCTCAAACCAAGAATATCTAATTTTTCCCATTCTGAAAGAGTTGCTACATCAGGGAGCTATAGAACCAGTTCCCATCCATCAGCAGAAAAAAAGTTATTAATTCAAGACTCATTTTGGTTCTGAGACAAGAGGACACTTGGAGGGTTTTTCTGGATGTCAGCCTCAGTTCATTCCCAAGGGTTCCAAAGTTCAAGATGCTGTGTCTTCAGACTTTGCATGCAAAGGTTCTTCCTTTTATCCCAAATCTGAAAGATGCATTTCTACATATTCCAATCTGCCCAAGGTGCAAAGCATCCCTAAGATTTTATGCCTGAATATTAGTCTTTCTACAGGTTGAAGGGTATTCACCAAATGATGGCTCCAGACATAGCTTTCTGCAGACTCCACCCTGGAATGAATGATTCTTTTTTTCTCCAGGCTTCTCCTTCTAGACAAACTTATCCTGGATTTGAAGTTCACTATGAACCTTTATCTTCATCTAGATTTCACAATAAACTCTTTATTCTCATGATCTAGTCTTCCTAGATTACCTTCTCAGCACTGTCTCCATGATGGCATTATTTCCCCAGGATAAGATGCAATTTCTGATTGCTTACTTTCAGTCTGTCTTTCCTCTTGACTTTATCTCATCGAGAGAGAGAGAGAGAGAGCGATAGAGAGCCCTGGAGAATATGGCTTTAACTGTACAAATGACACTTTTTGCCAGACATCACATAAGATTCAGTAATACCTCATGTTTATTTGAGCATAGCACTGCCACCTCCTGAAATTCCCTATTCCTCTCTCGCCCTTTATCAAGAAGGAATTTCTTTGGTGAATCCACAAGATATTACTTAACCCAGGAGTGAGCTTTCTGATTCCCACCTTTTGCCAGGTAGTTTCTCAGGTGCTTCAGATTAGGCATGGGGGCATGTACAATGAACATTAATGTCCAGGGTATTTAGTTAAGGCAGGACGAGAAAGCCACATAAATATCAAAGAAATGAAAGCCATGAACCTAGTCTTTCAGCCTGTTCAACATCTTTGGTCTCCATGATCTTTCCAAATCCTCAAAGACAACACCACTGTAATGCGGTATATTAGCAAATAGAGAGGATTAAAATCTTACCATCTCTGCAGGCTTGCCAGGACTGCCTGGGATATAGTCATTTAACACAACCTCTTATTTCAGGCATTCTGCATTGCCTTTGAGATGAATATTGTGGTATATTACTTGAACAGATCCAGGACAGACCCTCATGAATAGATATTGAACAGGGAGGTCTTCCACCAGACTGTCCATCACTGGGAAACTCCCCAGGTAGACTTTTCCCCCTCCAATCTGAACAGGCAGCTCAAACTGTTCTACTCCAGAGTACTATGTCCAGTGGCTTGGAAAATAGATGCCATGCATTTTCATAGAAAGCAAAATTGCTGTATGCCTTTCCTCCCTTTTATCTTATTTCCATGGTCTTGCACAAAATAAAAAAAAAACTAGGACAACCCATGGTTGCTGTTGGTGACCCCACTTTGCCCCACAAAATTTGATTCTCCCTTCTCTTCCACCCAGCCAAGGGCAATCACCACAAGTTACCTCTCATAATGGACTTGCTCACACAACAGAAGAGCTGTGTCATTCGTCCAGACTTTCAAACACTGAACATGATTCTTCAGGTGATGGGTTTTGATACCATTCATGCACCTTTCCTAAAAGGATGTGGTATAGGTATTACAGGAGGATAGAAAACTTGCTACAAGAAAATCTTATGTTTCTAAATAACAAAGACTTTCTATTTGGTGCCAAAGGAGAAACAAGACCTTTACCACTTGGGCATCTCTACAATTCTTTCCTATCTGTGTGAAATTTTCAGTTCAGGACTGGAAATTTCTTCCATCAAAGCACGTTTATCAGCCATATCTGCCTGTCTACTATTAGGATTTTTTTATTTTTCCCTTTGTTGACTAGGGGAGACCAATTGTGGTATTTATACTACAAGGAGAAATTTGGCCAGGGCCTTGAGGAACTTGCATAATCTTTTCAATAGGTGCCGTGGGATCTTTTTTATCCACTTGAGCTGCCACCAGCTCAACCAGATGGAATATGGGTTTAACTTTTCATCTGAGGAGCCCACCACTCTCTGCATGTTTTGAGGTCAAGCAGGTTTTGAAAGGTGTCCTACAAAATAGACCATCAAGAAAATCTTTATAGCCTTCTTGGGACCTGACACAAACTAAAAAACTCACAAACTGGAACAAAGAAAGTGAGCTGAATGAACACAGGTCACCACACCACAAAATATGAAGTTTTAACCATTTATTGTTAAGCGCTTTTCATCTTAGGAGATCCCAAGACCTCTTCAGACAAAGTAAAAGCACACACGCCCCTTCTTTTATCTTACACAATTAAAATGTTACATACACCCACTGGTTACAAAAACGTTGAGTAATTAAACAAATACCATAAAGGCAATAACTGCCAGTTTGAACTTTTGTTCAAACAAAAAATTAAAATACTAAAAGCCAAACATTAAGTCATCAGTTTGACCTACGAAGCCTTTAGCTTGAAAACAAAAAGCCTTCCCACTATGTACAGATCACAACGCAATGAATTAAGCAAATGGGCTACAAACTTTCATCTGTTGGCATAAAAGGAATAAGTAGCTAGTATGTACGATGAAAGCAATAACCGCTAGTTTAAACTTTCGTACGACAAATACTCACTGACAAAATAAAACCTGACACATACTGTTACAAGTGTCAAGAGTTAAAACTAGTTCTGCCTATCCTAAACTTGACCAAAACAATCTCTTAAAAACTACCTAACGATAAACAATTGCCTCAACAACGTTAAGAAATGCAAGAATACATTGTTGAACTTTAAATATAAATGTGAAACTATATGTACAACTAGATCATCTTGAGAGGCTAAATGTTAAATATTAAATATTAGACAGTGAATGTTAAATGCTAAACAATATGTACAACCAAATCATCTTAGGAGGCTCTTCAGTTTTAAAATACAGTGAATGGAGCGCATTTCATTTAGACCTGGGAATGTGCTGGCTTCTGTGCAAATTTGCCATGTGAGTTCTAATACTTCAAGATGGATAGCTTCGGGTCCCCCTCTCCTGTCAGAATTTATACAGTCAAAAGCCCTGAACAAAAATTTATGGTTGACATTGTCAGCTACATGTTTTTCCAGTGCGTTGATCGTTTTTAATTTCCTGATGTGATAAGCGCGCTCGTAAACACGTTCCTGAAGTTTCCTGTCCGTTTTGCCAATATAAAATGCTGGACACTGTTGGCACTGGGCAAGGTAGACAGCTTTGGATTGGCAGTAAAATTTGTGTTTGACTTTATATTTTTGACCTCTGATTCTAAACGGTTCCCCTGTATCCATGTGGGAACAAAAATTGCACGTTACATGGAAACATACCTTTCCTGATAGGAAAGTGTGACCCATTTACCTCCAAGAGATGTTTTAAATTTTCCCCCTTCTCCAGGTAATTTTTGGGAACTCGGGTAGTTTATTTCTGAGGTTGTTGTTATTCTGAATAAATGCCCAGTTTTTCTGAAGGATAGATGAAACGATCTTACTATCAATACTAAATGATGTATAAAGGACTACAGGATGGTGGTAGTGGACTCATGGTAGGGTGGGTCATGGGTTGGTTTGTTGAATACTCATTCCTATGGAGGCCTTTTAAAATTGGTTGGTATGTCCCCTGTTCTCTCTTGTAACTAACCTTTTGAATTAATTCATCAACAAGGGGTGGGCATTGAGTGGGTTAACTTCATGTTGAGAAAGAGAGGTGCACCAACATTAGAAATTTCCTTAGTGGATGAATTACTTGACATTATCTTATCCAACAACTATTTAATCTTTAACGACACTATTGTTTTACAGAAGGTAGGTGTAGCCATGGGGTCATCTTGTGGTGGTAGCTTCGCCAACCGCGTCATGGCTTATTGGGAACAAGAAATCATCCAGAAGAACGAGCTTATTAATAACAAAATAGCCTTTTATACATGTTTTTTGGATGATATATTTATGTTGATCAGAGGTGGCGAAGCAGTTGCCATAGAATTGGTGGATTTCTTCAACTCTACCTCCATCTTCCTTTCTTTTACACACACATTTAGCACTGACTGAATTGCCTATTTAGATGTGGATTTGTGGAAAGACTTAACTAACAATGCATTGTGTGCTAAAATTCATAGGAAGGACACTTAAACACCTTCCTTCACTACAGCAGCTGTCGCCCAACTTATCAAAAGAGGTCTGTAGTAAAAGGGCAACTCGTTAGGGCTGCCCGAATGTTGTCAAAAATCCCACATTTTATAGAGGAATGCAACACACTCAGATCTATAATTTTGGGTCGGGTTTATCCCAAACAACTTGTTGATTAATTATTTCAAGAGGTTAGTTACAAGAGAGAACAGGGGACATACCAACCAATTTTAAAAGGCCCCCATAGGAATGAGTATTCAACAAACCAACCCATGATCCACCCTACCGTGAGTCCACTCCCACCATCCTGTAGTCTTTTCACATCATTTAGTATTGATAGTAAGATCATTTCATCTATCCTTCAGAAAAAATGGGCGTTTATTCAGAATGACAACCACAGAAATAAACTACTCGAGTTCCCAAAAATTGCCTGGAGGAGGGGAAAAAATTTAAAACATCTCTTGGAGGTAAATGGGTCACACTTTCCTATCAGGAAAGGTATGTTTCAATGTAACGTGCAATTTTTGTTCCCACATGGATACAGGGGAAGAGTTTAGAATCAGAGGTCAAAAATATAAAGTCAAACACAAATTTAACTGCCAGTCCAAAGCTATTGTCTACCTTGCCCAGCACCAACAGTGTCCAGCATTTTATATTGGCAAAACGA
>NC_056747.1:958348341-958385841 GCF_019279795.1 Protopterus annectens
AAATGCCTTTTAAATGGTATTGCATATTCTGGGCTGGATTCACTAAACCTACAACCTTTAGAAAAATGAGCAGGAAAATGAAATACTAACCAAATCAAACAAACATTTCACACTGTGGTGAGACTTACCAACAATCAAAATGTCCAAAAGTATGATAGATTCACTTTTCTTATATCTCTTTAAATAGTACGTAATTTTACACTACCAAAATCAGTTCGATAATCATAGCCTCAAGTTGTATAATGAAGACACTTTATTGAATGAAATAAATAAAAAACTATACTCAGACAAATTAATTAATTCAATATTAACACAGCGTTTTCATCCTCCCAGTAGGACTTTATCAGAACTAATGATCCAGTTCATCCATCACACTTAACCTTTCACGTCTTTGTCATTTCCTTCCAGTATCTAATTTCTTAATCCCTTAAATGGTATAATCCATTAATAGCAATAATAACAGGCAGCAACTATAGGTCTAAAACATTGTAGGGCAATTTTACATCATGCCTTGGAGGTTGGTTTTGTACTATATAAGGTAGTAAATTATGTAAAACAAATGACTCTGAAGATGCCTTTTGTAGGTGAAAGTGCTTAGTCTTGTCACACTGACTGTGTATTTTATTATTTTTATTCATTGTGATTAAAACAACGTTTCGTTTGTTACTTCTGTTTGCCCGTGGAGTTTTTTTGTTTAGTTTAGGTACAAATACGAATCTGTCATTGTACATGCGGGTTTGAATGACCTAAGATGTACCTCCCTGGACTACATGAAAAGAGACATGGAGGAGCTCTCAGATTATGTAGCCCAGGCGGGTATGACCCTAGCCCTGAGCAGCATCCTACCATTACCCAGAATGATACCACAGTATAAGCAAAAAATGATTGCTTTCAACAACTGGCTAAGTTTTTGGTGTCATTCTAAGAGGATCCAGTATCTGTCTGCTTGAGATGACAAGATTGACGGACCTCAATGCTTTGCCAGAGATGGCCTGCATCTGTCACCCCTGGGCTTCCGGATACTGGCCTAGGCTCTTGCCAGCCGTATAGTGCCTTTTTTAGGCGGTGTTCCAAAGACCAAATTACCACCATAACAGCTACAAACAAATGCAATATGTGGGTCATGCTGCTCAATGCTAGAAGTCTAAATCCAAAATGCACTTGCTGGAAGCACTCCTTAAAATGGAGAACATTGAAATTTGTGCTGTAACAGAGACCTGGTTCAAGGCAGCAGAAAGCACCCCTGCACTACCAGGCTATAACTCATTCCACACCTTTTGGCCCTAGAACTTGGACTGAAGCTCCAAAGGTGGAGGTGTTTCTGTATTCATAAAGGATGCACACACCTCTAGACTGGTAGCCCAACATAATGCATCTGAGATACTTCAGGTGCAGCTAACATTGGGTAAGACAGCGATTCAGGTCGTAGCCTGCTATAGGTCCCTAACCGTGTCCCAAGACTCACACTGCACGTTCCTAAGCACCCTGGAGAATATTAGGGTCCAACCTAACACTCTCATACTGGGCGAATTCAACTACCCCTCCATTAACTCTGAAAACTACTCATACCAATACACTTGCCCAACGTTTCCTGGAATTCATTAATTCCAATGCCCTGGACCAGCCCATTCTTACCCCCACTAGAGGTAGCAACATCCTTTACCTGGTCATTACTAACATGAGTAACTGTTGCTCTACACCAATAGTCAACTCCTCCCTGGTTAGATCTAAACACAAACAAATTGCCTTGGAAATCCACTCCCCCCCCTCCCTGGTTAGATCTAAACACAAACAAATTGCCTTGGAAATCCACCCCCCCCAAAGGTAACTTCCATGAAAAACTTCTCCAACGCTAACTTTGGGCTCCTAAAAACAGAGGTGGCTAACTTCATGGCACCCATGCAAATGGAGAATAGTTGCATGACCGCCGAATCTTACAACAATGCACTGTACGAACACGTACACAAATGCATGGATCTTGCCATACCCAGTAGAACCAAGACACTCTCCTCCAAAAAAGGAAGCCAATCTGGTAGTCCCCAGCCATAAACAAACTCTAGAACAGGAGGAAGAAACTGATGTGGAATAAGGTAAAGTCCAAGACTGGAAAAACTCCCTTATCCGCCTCAACAAAAAGTTGAGATCCCTCATTAAATCCTCTAAAGCTAGCTATGAAAACAGAATTGCAGCACATAGTAAAGACAACCACAAGGCCTTCTGTAGTTATGTAAAGAATCTCCACAGCAATACCCAGATTTGCTCTGAGCTACTGCACAATGGTACCTCTTATACCTAGTCAAAAGATATTGCCAATATACTGGCCGACAAATTCAGTGTCCCAAAGGACCAGTCACAATACAAGCAGATTGCCAGGCACCCAGTGTTACTGCACAAGTTAATACAGCACTGTCCAAGGCCAAGAATACAGCTTCTGTGGGACTTGACATTATCCCTGACAGTGCTCTACATGAACTACAGAGTGAACTGGCACCTCCCCTGTGTGCCCTGTTCAATCACAGCCTCACCTCAGGCTGTGTCCCTACCAAATGGCACACTGCTACAGTCATCCCTCTCCACAAAGGAGTAGCGACTACAGACCCTGGGAACTATCGCCCCATTAGCCTGACGAGTCTGATATTGAAAGCTATGGAACGCATCATCATGGACCTAATAAACAAGGATATAGGGAATTTCCAAACACTGGATCCTACACAGTTTGGTTTTGTGAAGGGTAGATCATGCCTGCTCAACTTGGTTGACTTCTTTGAGTCAGTCACCAGAGCTGTGGGTAAAGACATGGTGGTGGTTCATATAGCCTACCCTGATCTGGCCATGACCTTTGATACCATTCCCCACTCAGGAATCATAGAAAAACTCACAAAGCTAGGCATTAACCCCTATATCATTAGGTGGGTTGCAAACTGGCTCACAGATAGAAACCACAGTATGAAATTAGCTGACTCCAAGCCAGACTGCAGACCAGTCACGATTGGAGTCCTACAGGGTTCGGTCCTGGGTCCTCTCCTGTCTGGTATCTATTTCTCTCAAGTCCAGGCCAACATGAAGGGACTCTGGTTGACAAAGTTTGCTAACATTTGCAAGTTGGAAGCTATTATTAACTACCCAAGTGATGCTGACATCCAACAGAAAGGCCTCACTGAGACCAATGACTGGTGTCAGAACCATGGCCTTGAGCTCAATGCCAAAAAAGTGTTGTCATCCCCCTTGGGAAAAACACAGTTTCCTTGAATTACCACATTGGTGGCAGTCCCCTGAACAAAGAAGGCGTTATAACAGATCGGGGAACACAGGTTGACAGCAACCTCTCTTTTGATCACCACATTGCCACTGTGGTCAGAAAGTCTTTCTATGTAGCACATCTCATTACTAAAGGTTTTGCATCCAGGAAGAAAGAGGTCATTATCTCCCTCTACTCTTCCCTCATTAGGTCAATCATCTAGTACAATGCCCCATTTGGCATGTACCTCACTAGACACCTGCAACAACTGGAGAGGCCACAAAAGTACTTCACAAAGGGGATCCTAGGCCTTAAACACTTGTCTTATATGGACAGACTCAGAAAACTCCAACTATTCCCTGTCTCATATTGCCTACTTAGAGGCGATCTCTGCTTGACTTACAGAGCCATGTCTGACCAAGCTCTATTAGAAATGCTACATCTAAAGAAATCCCAATCCCTCTGCACCACACGCTCCAGTGACCACAGCCTCATTACCACAATCAACAGAACATGCTGGAGGGACAGGTTCATAACCCAGAGACTGCCCATACTATGGAATAGACTTCCCATACATGTCAAGCAGAGCACCTCACTGGCCCTGTTCAAGAGAAATCTTCATGAGTGAATGGGGAAATAGAAAATTCACCCCGGGGATCACTCAAGTGGCTCTACTCGACAGAGGCACTGACAACTAAGGTCGGGTGGCACAATGCCAGGGTAATCCTATGGGCTAGTCTTGTAAAGGCTCCAGGGCCATTAGCCTAGTACACACCTGTGAACCTATATATCCTGTTTCTTTTCCTCCAGTACAAAAAAGAAATAAATACTGTATAAATAACTTTGTTAAAACTTAAAAACTTTTTAAAACTTGTGAAAGTAAAAACATACCATATGGAAATAAATACATTCATGTCCATTAACCTGCTTATTGTAAATAATCCAAAAATTCATTAACTACTAAATATATAGTATACTTTTTTCTTTGTTTGGTTGTATAAAGTGCCTTCATTATGCTCCTTGAGGCTACGATTGTTGTGTTGATTTTAGTACAGTGTAAAATTGCATACTATTTAAGGAGATTTAGGAAGAGTGAATCTGTCATACTTTTGGACATTTTGAGTGTCGGGTGTTCTTGCCACAGTGCAAATTGTTTGATCTGGGTCAGTTCTAAACTCCTTGATCTCTCTCTCTTAAAACCCTACAACTCTCTTTTTGTGCGGTTTTGCGCACTGAGCAGCGTTGGGCAGCGCCGCCTAAACGGGTTTAAACTATTCCGGGCTCCACAAAGTCTGCTCTTCACTTTTTCCCTTGGAACTGTACAAACTCTCAAAGTAATCACTCTATTCTCTTTCTAAAGCCCTGCACTTGCTCAGCTCTTATAAGGAAACACTAACTAACTAAAGCACTACACCCTCCTTGACTTCTCATAAGTATTAGGCTCCCGATTGGTCCTTCCTGATCAAGTGAAAAATCAGTTCCCCTTCCCTAATCTGATCAGTAAAAAAACAGTTCCCTATACTAATCTGGTATGTCCAAGGGTCAGTTTCAAGGTTACTCTCCAGTCCAGCTGGTGAATCTGGGAATTTTGAGGCAATGTTACAATTGTCTTATGTACACAGACAAACCCTCTCCTCCTTCCAACAAACTCTAATACATGTGAGAGATGCAGTTACACAGGCAAACTGGAGGCAGAGCTCTCTCAACCCAAGACTGGCACAGTCAGTCAGGAGGAAAAGGTAACCATCCACACCACAAATCCAGTCTCACACAGACCTATTGCATCTGCATACCCAACACATAAACACACAAAAACATACTTGGAGGCTCTAAATAAAAATCTGCCTAAACAGCAAAGACCTCCTAAGCAGATATCCAAGCAACAGCCACCCCTCAACAATACCCATGAATCACATATCTCACAAAACCAGTGTGCCTCACAGTCACAGCCCTTAAGGCCAAACAACACACCAAATACACTTGTTATAGGGGACTCTATTGTCCGGCACACTGACGTCCCGCTCACCAGACTGAACAAGGAGAAGGTCTCTGTAAGCTGCGTGTCGGGTGCCAGGATCCGCCACATAACACAAGCACTCAGGTCACTCCAACGCAAGTACAAGTATGACTCCGTCATTGTCCATGCTGATGTGATTGACCTGAGACGTACCTCCCTGGATTACATGAAAAGAGACATAGAGGAGCTCTCTGACCATGTAACCCAGGCTGGTATGACCCTGACCTTGAGTAGCATCTTGCCGTCACCAAGAATGATGCCACAGTATAAAGACAAAATGATCAGTCTCAACAATTGGCTAAAGTATTGGTGTCATTCAAAGGGGATCCAGTGTCTGTCAGCCTGAGATGACATGCTCGACAATCCACGTTGCTTCGCTACGGACGGCTTGCACCTGTCACCCTTAGGCTTTCATATACTGGTCAAGGCTCTTGCCACCCCCATAGTGCCTTTTTTAGGCAAGGCTCAAAGGACAAACCCACCTCCATAGACAACCCAAGGATAAAAAACTAAAGGTAATGCTACTCAATGCCAGAAGTCTAAACCTCAAGATGCACGCACTCGAGGCTCTCCTCAGTATGGAGAAAATCGATGTCTGTGCAGTAACAGAAACCTGGTTCAAGGCTCCTGAGAGCACCCCAGCACTACCAGGTTATAACTCATACCATGCGTTTCAGCCCCAAAACTCGGACCGAAGCACAAAAGGAGGGGGAGTATCTATATTCATCAAAGATACGTACACCTCCAGGTTAATAGCACTGCACGAAGCATCGGAAACCTTCCATGTGCAACTAACAGCAGGCAAAACTGCCTTTCAGTTTGTAGCCTGCTACAAAATACCCTCCCTGTTAGAGGAACCCCATTTGGCATTCCTGAGAACACTGGAGAATATGAAGGTCTCTCCAAACACTATGTTATTGGGTGACTTCAACTACCCAAACATTGACTGGGAAAACTACTTAAGCCCAAACACCCTCGCCCAACGGTTCCTTGAATTTATAAACTCTAACACAATGGAACAACTGGTCACCACTCCCACAAGAGGGAACAACATATTGGACTTGGTCATCACCAACATGGGGACTCTATGTTCCACACCAGAGGTAAACCCCTCATTGGTAAGATCAGACCATAAACAAATTTCCCTGGACATCCATATCCCGTCCCCACCCCCAGCCAAGGAAATCACTGTAAAGAATTTCTCAAAAGCCAACTTTGCACTTCTCAAGACTGAGGTGGAATCCTTCAAAGCCCCTGGGCCAGAGGATAATACAGCCCAATCCGCAGAATCCTTTACAAATGCATTCTATGAGCACCTGCAGGAATGCATGGATCGTGCTATCCCACCAATAAAACCAAGACTCACTCCTCCAAAAACAGGAGACCGGTCTGGTGGACCCTGGCCATAAATAAGCTATACAACAGAAGGAGGAAACTACTACATGACAGAGTAAAATCTCAAAAAGGGAAGGCATCTCTGATCAGTATTAGCAAGAAACTTTGATCCCTCATAAAATCATCAAAGGCCAGTTTCAAAAGAAAAATTGCCCTAGACACTAAAGATAATCACAAGGCCTTCTTTAGTTATGTCAGGAACATGGGCGGAAACTCCCAGATATGCTCTGAATTGTTGCATAACAGTACAAAATATACTGAACCTGCAGACATAGCCAACATCCTGGCAGACAGATTCAGTGCAAACTCCCCCCCCCCCTTCCCCCAAAGGAGCAAAAGCCTATCCCAACTGAATGTAACCTCCCTGACATCACAGATGCACAGGTGAAAGCTGCCCTCTCCAAAGCAAAAAACACAGCATCTATGGGACCGGACGGTGTCCCAGGCTGTGTCTTACAAGAGCTCCAAGAAGAACTGAACCCTCACATTAAGTCACTGTTCAAACTTAGCCTTACTACAGGATATGTACCCAAAGAATGGCATACAGCTACAGTGGTCCCACTCCACAAAGGTGGTGCCACAACGGACCCCGGAAACTATCGCCCCATAAGCCTGACTAGTCTGGTCTGTAAAGCTATGGAGTGTATTATCATGGAACTCATAGACAAAGACATTGGGAGCCTCCAGACACAGGACCCTACCCAATTCGGCTTTGTTAAGGGCAGATCTTGCCTCTTAAACCTAGTTGATTTCTTTGAAACAGTTACCAAAGCCATAGATGAGGGCAAGGCAGTCCACACAGCCTACCTGGACCTCGCAAAAGCCTTCGACACAATACCCCACTCAGGCATCATAAATAAGCTTACCAGCTTAAATAGCAACCCCTATATCACAAGATGGGTTGCAAACTGACTCAGAGATAGAACCCACATGGTCAGAATCGCAGATGCCATGTCCGAATCCAAACCAGTTACAAGTGGCGTCCCACAGGGCTCAGTTCTGGGACCTCTCTTGTTCGGTATATACTTCTCTGAGATTCAGGATAACACGGGGGGATTATGGCTGACAAAGTTCTCAGATGACTGCAAACTGGGGGCCATAATCGAATCTCCAGCTGACACAAGCATCCTCCAAAAGGGTCTCACAGAGACGGATGCTTGGTGCCAGAGCCACAGCCTCATGCTAAATGCTAAAAAGTGCATAGTCATCCCCTTTGGGAAAAACAAGGTGCCCACAAATTACCACATAGGTGGTAATCCATTAAGTACAGAAGAAGTAATTAGAGATTTGGGGACCAACATAGATGGTAATCTCTCCTTTGATAATCATGTTGCCAAAGTGGTTAGAAAGACCTTCTATATAACCCACCTTATCACAAAAGGGTTCGCATCTAGATCAAGAGAGGTCATTGTGCCCCTCTACTCATCATTCATCAGACCCATAATTGAATACAGTGCCCCTTTTGGGATGTACCTTACCCGACACCTGCAGCAACTGGAGAGACCCCAAAAGTACCTCACCAAGAGGATCATGGGCTACAAACAGATATCCTATGCAGCTCGACTAAAGAAACTCCAGCTCTACTCAAGTTGCTTACCGCCTACTCAGAGGCGATCTATGCCTGATGTACAAAGCCATGTCAAACCCAGAATTAATGGACATGCTCCACCTCAAAAAATCCAAGTCCCTTAGAGCTACACGCTCCAGGGACCTAAACCTCAGCACAGAAATAAATAGGATATGCTGGAGGGACAGATTCATTTCCCAGAGGCTCCACTCACTCTGGAATAGAATCCCAATTCATGTTAGATATAGCCCCTCACTGACCCTCTTCAAGCGAAATCTGGACGCGTAGATGGGAAATCGCAAATTCACCCCTGGGATCTCTTCTGTGTCCCTGCTAGACAGAGGCACAGTAAACTAATCTTAAAAGGGTACCTTCTGTGACCTACTTTACAGAGGCACATTAGGCTAATCTAATAGGGAGGCGGAAGCCAAATACACTCTGGCTAGGCTTTTAAATGCCCTAGGGCAGTTAGCCTAGTATCTACCTATGAACCTATGAATTCACTAAACCATATATGGATCACTAAAATTGTGTTCATGTTGCAGTGTCACACGCACATGTTAGTACACTGATTTGTATTCAGTAAGTGAGAGCCACACAAACACTGTAAGCATTCTAATTACAGCATAAGCAGCCGAATTGTATGCTAATCGACCAATCCAAGATGTCAGAGCTACTCAACAAGGTATAAAGCAATCATGTACATGTAGTATAGCCTTTTGCCTTGTATTCCAAAAGCTATTAGAATACAGCCACGGAAACTGCACTGGAGAGAAAGAATGCTAGGGGCTGCTGCTGCTTTCCTGCATGTGTATGTGCAAAGGCTCAAGGCTATGCTTTTGCTGCTGACAGACCTCGGGCAAGGAGTAGAAGGGTATTTAAACCCCATTTAACTTTTCATGGTCTGCATGAGGTGGAAATAGTAGAATGCTACAGGGTGGATAAAGACACACTCCAGGAATTCTGCAACCCCTGTTGTTCTCACCTGAGAGCAAGGGCAAACTGAGGGGAAACAATACCTGTGGAGACCAAGGTAGCATTTACAATAATAGCTACAGGAACATTTCCAAGTCCCACAGGGACTTTGCTGGGGTTGTCATTGGTATCAGCAGCTGGGATCCTACACCAATTCCTGAATGCTATTCTACAGCATGCCAGTGACTACATATATTTCCCATACCCCTGAGGAGAGAGCTAGAAATATGCAGGATTCCTACCCCATAGTACACTTTCCTGAAGGTTTGGGTTCCATAGACCGCAAGCACACTGAGTTCAAAGCACCCCCCAGGGTGGGGTCTGTATCACCAGAAAGTGTTCCATTCCATTAACTGCCAAGCTGTGTGTTATGCTCAGGGAATCATCCTGAAAGTGTGTATGTGCTGGCAACCCTGGCAGTTAACCATGACTCCCATATCTGGCAGAAGTCACAGCTGTTTGGTTCATAGGTAGGTACTAGGCCTACGTAAGCCTAGCCAGCAAGGTTCCCTGGCTTACTCCACCCAAGAAAGTTATTTTCCTGTGCCACTGTCGAGCAGAGACACAGAAGTGATCCCAGGAGTGTATTTCCTATTTCCTATCCACTCATCAAGATTTTTCCTGAAGAGTGCTAATGAAGAACTTTGCTTGACATAGATGGGTAGCCTGTTCCAGAGTAGGGGAAGTCTCTGCAACAGGAATCTATCCCTCCAGCATGTCCTGTTTATTGTGGTGACAAAGTTTAGGTCCCTAGAGCATGTAGCTCGGAGGGATTGGGATTTCTTTAGGTGTAACATGTCCAAAAGCTCTGGGTTTGACATAGCTTGATATGTTCGGCAGAGATCACCTTGGAGTAGGCAATACGCTACGGAGTAAAGCTGGAGTTTTTGAGAAGGTCAGTGTAGGGCATTTGTTTGAGGCCAGTAATCCTCTTTGTGAGGTACTTCTGTGACCTTTCCAGCTGCTGCAGATGTCTTGTGAGGTACATTCCAAAAGGGGCGTTGTACTCTATAATGGGTCTAATGAGTGTCAAGTAGAGAGGAACAATGACCTCTTTTTTCCTGGATGAGAACCCTTTTATGATGAGGTGTGCCATGCAGAAGGACTTCCTGACTACTCTGGCAATGTGACTATCAAAGGAGAGACTACTGTCCACCTGAGTCCCAAGGTCTCCTATCACACATTCGGTGTTAAGTAGATTGCTGCCTATGTGGTAGTTCATGGGTAAAAGTTTTTACCAAAGGGGGTGACACTGCACTTTTTGCATTGAGCTTGAGGCCATGGCTCTATCATTTGGCATCTGTCTCAGTGAGGCCCTTCTGTAGGATGTCCACATCATTTGGGGACTTGACTATAGCTCCTAGTTTGCAGTCATCTGCAAAATTCGTTAGCCGGAGGTCTTCTGTGTTAGCCTGTACTTCAGAGAAGTAGATACTAAACAGGAGGGGGCCCAGGACAGAACCCTGTGGTACTCCACTTGTCACTGCTTTGAGGTTAGATTTGGAGTCTGCAACTTTTACAGTGTGGGTTCTGTCAGTGAGCCAGTTGGCAACCCATCTTATGACGTAGGGATTTATACATAATTTAGTGAGTTTAGCTTTAATTCCAGAATGGGGGATGGTGTCAAAAGCCTTGGCGAGGTCAAGATACGCTGTGTGAACCACCTTACCCTCATCTATGACTTTGGTGACTGCCTCAAAGAAATCAATCAGGTTCAGGAGGCATGATCTGCCTTTCACAAACCCGAACTGGGTGAGATCCAGTGTTTGGAGGTTACCAATGTCTTTGTTAATGAGTTCCATGATGATATGTTCCATGGCCTTACAGACCAGGCTCGTCAGGCTAATAGGTCGATAGTTCCCGGGATCAGTGGTGGCTCCCCCTTTGTGGAGTGGGATAACTGTTGCTGTGCACCATTCAGTGGGCACAAAGCCTGATGAGAGGCTATTATTGAACATGGTGCTTAAGTGGGGAGCCAGTTCATTCTAAAGTTCATTTAAAACGCAGCCTGCAATGTTGTCCGGTCCCATGGATGCTGTGTCTTTGGCTTTAGAGAGTGCAGCTTTTACCTACTTTGTTTTGATTACAGAGACTTTGCATTCTTCCTGCATAGATATGGGCCCTTTAGGGGTGGGGGGGTGGGGTAAAGTTAGCACTGAACCTATCTGCCAGGATGTTGGCAATATCAGTTGGTTCTGTAATTTTCGTGCTGTTGTGCTGTAACTCAGAGCAGATCTGGGTGTTGCCATTGAGATTCTTGACATAGCTATAGAATGCTTTGTGGTTGTCCTTAGAATTAGTGGCGATTTTGTTTTCGTAGCTTGCTTTGGAGAATCTTATAAGGGATCTCAGCTTCTTACTGAGGCTGACCAAGGGAGCTCCTCCACTCATGGGATTTTACTCTCTTTTGCAACAGTTTCTTCCTTCTGTTGTACAGTTTGTTTATGGCAGGGGGCCACCAGATTGGCTTCCTTTTTTTGGAGGATAGCATCTTGGTTCTGTTTGGGATAGCATGATCCTTGCACTCTTGTAAGTGCTTATAGAGTGCATTTGTGTAGGATTCAGCAGTTGTAATTGTATTGTCCATCTGCATGGGTGTCATGAAGTTCACCACTTCTTTCTTAAGAAGCATGAAGTTGGCTTTGGAGAAATTTTTTACCGTGGTTTCCTTAATGGGGAATGGGGATGGGCTGTGGATATCAAGGGTGATTAGCTTATGATCGGACCAACAAGACGTTGACTTCAGGTGTGGAACACCGGTCACTCATGTTGGTAATGACTAGGTCTAGGATATTGTTGCCCCTGGTGGGGGTGTGGATAAGTTGATCCAGGGCATTGGAGTTTATGAATTCCAGAAAGAGTTGAGCTAAGGAGTTGGTACACGAGTAGTTTTCCCAGTTAATGGTGGGGTAGTTGAAGTCACCCATTATTAGGGTGTTTGGTTGAACCCTAATATTTTCCAGTACATCAAGAAAAGAGTGGGAATCCTGGGGCATGGTGGAGGATCTGTATCAAGCTACAATTTGGATTGCAGTTTTGCCCAGAGTTAGTTGCACTTGGATAACCTCGGATGCATTGGGTTGATATCCCACAAGGCTGTTTACCGGGGAATGCAAGGTATACACACGAACCATAGCTGATGATGCCCATCAGAAATGCACACACACCCATGGAGGAACAGTATAATGAGGCAGACGCTCAAGCAAGAAGTATTGTAGAGAGTGTGTTTGGGCTGCTGAAGTCATGGTTTCAGTGCCTGGATACATCAGGGAGTGCTCTGCAGTAGAATCCTAGTACTCCTGCCAAAATTATCACAGTCTGTGCTGTCCTAGACAGTATCATCCTCTGAAAACAGCTGCAACAGGAACACCAAGGGCTAGGAGCACATCATTCCACCACCATTGTCAAGTCACCCCAGCAACATGCAGGTGAAGAATCAGGGGGAACCACCAGCTGCTGTGGGTGTAGTGGATGTAGGTAGACATAGGTGTGCACAATATACTCTCACCCTAGCCAAGAGCCAATGGATAGCACACATGCTGTTCACCTAAGGCTCTTACATCTTTCATGTTATGCACATGCATACATACAGTAAAAGTGATGCCAAGCAACACTCACAACCTTTACTTACCCATATAATTGCTGTGTACTGCTTGCATCAGACAGAGTCATCTCTGAATGACAACAGTTGTAACTGCAGGACAGTCAAGGTAAGTGTTGAATCTGTATAAAAAAAATGCTTAAGAACATGAATAAATGGCAGACACCTGAAAGTGTACTCGAGTAGAATGTGTGTGAGATTTCCAGCAATGACTTCAATATGTGGCATGACTGACTTGTGTAATATACATTTATTATATATTTAGGCAGTTTAGCAGCTAAAGTGACTCATGCGTCTAAAATACCCAGAAAAGAAAAATCAGTCCAAACTCTACTTATCCCTGCATTCTCACAAGTGAAACAATAAGCATGACTGCCATATCAATGATTTCATGGTAGGAATCACAGCTCTAAAATGCTGTAATAAATCAGAAAATAATTTTCAAGTAACGTCGCCAATACATATCCCAAGCAGTCATTTAACTTTCTACCCTGTGTATCAGACAGTATACATATGTAACCCTGAGTCAAAAAGGTAGAAACAAGGTGATAGCACAGTGATCATCATGTGGGGGATGGGGAGGCAGGAGGCCTAGACTGACACCAAAGTAGGGGATGTGTGCAGGTAAAAAATACAGGCAGTCAGAAATGTAGATAATATCAAATGGCCACTGAGATAGAATGACTTATAACCCTCATTAGCACTTCATGTAGTTGGTATGTGTGGGTGTCTGTATGGGTACTGTATGTGAAATGTGTGTGTGAGTGTCTGCATGAACACAGAATCTCTGTGCTAGCACTATATCCTTGTATGTCTTACAGGTGTGAGCCATGAGTGGTAAAGGTATCAGTTCATTGTCATCTCCCCCAACTGAGACAACTGGCTGTGCCAGGACTTGCACTGGCATGTCCATGCCTATAATCATATGTAGCGGTGCTACATGAATGTGAGTGATGTCAGCTGGACTAGCTTTCCTTATGACTAAAGCCATCTTAACTACTGGTGCATCAGTGGAAGTAGTGCCACAGTGAGAGCGGGATCAGGCATGGCCACTTCGGCTAATAACAGATGATGTCGCAGCCCTTCGATCATGTGAATGCTGTTCCCCTGACAAGTAGATGTTCCATCACAGACACTTTTCCTTCATGGCATTTATCTGATCCATTGGTGGAGGCAGTCACGCACGTCAACTTGTGCCACATCTAGAATCCTAATAATGTCCTCTGAGGCCCTAGTGGAATGTGCCTGGGACTCCATGATGACTGTAATCATACTTTGTGCAGCACCATTAGGTTGAGGGTGGTCAACAGACCTCTCCTGAGAACCCCTACCAAACTTCCTGTGTGGCACCTCTCCCATACTTTGGCAATGGACAGGGTCAACTGGCACTGAAACTGGTGTAACCACACTACCTTGATCAACTGTATCACCCTCAACCTGTCCACTGAGGGCTCAGTGGAATGGATATGTATAGGCATGCTGACTGTGTCTGAAGGAAATCCAGGGGATGTCTGAGTCACAACTTCAGTGTCTGATTCAACCTCTGCGCCCCCCCCCCCGGACTGTGCCTCCATTTGGCCACTGTCATCATCAGTCTACTAGTATGCCAACATCAGGTGGTAGAAGTCCTACACTTCCACTGTCAGAATCACCTGTGATAATGAGCAACAAACACAATAATAAAATGACTACTCCCATAAATATTAACTGAAAATAGTTGAACAAAAAGTAACACAGTTTGCACAACTGCAAATGCTGCAGCAATACAGATGTCCATTATACACTTCTTAAACATACAGATAATATATATCTAAATATTGCTCAGTAAAAAAAATGCTTACCATATGCAGATGTCTCAACACTTTGCAGTGAGGATGAGCCTGAAAGAAATGAAGTAGTGAAAGGATGGCAATTAATCCTCACAATGGGAATAACACAGGCACAGTGAATACACAGTCTGTATGCCCTGTGAGAAATAGCTCTAACTGAAACTTGTATGAGCCATCCACCTACAACGATGTCTGCAGAACATCTCTATTGTATAACTGTATTGACTTATCAATAGGTACAGATAGAGAAAACCTGTATCACAAGCAGTAACAGCAAAACTATATTTCACTCTACAGTCCAATATAATTTTGCCATATGTAAGCTTACGTGGAAGCTTTTCCTGGGATAGACTTGGCCTCCCAGCTACATCAGCACAGACATGCGCAGGCTCCACTGAGCAATTGAGATCTCTGACAAGTGGACAGGAATTCCTCATTTGGTGCCAGTGGTGGCTTAATAGCAGGACCTCCCACCAGAGCCAGCAGTTCTCGGGTGACTACAGTCACCCTCCTCTGTGCTGATGAAATCAAATCAGTGGTCCAGTGGTGTACCTGATCATAATTATGGCCGCAGCCGCCAACTACATTCATATCGGTAACTGACTGTTTCCAAATCCACTTTCTGGAAGCCATACCCCCCTGGCCTCTCATTAGCAGGAAGGCTGCATGCTGCCTCAAAGCCTGGATAATGACCTCATTCTCAGCATCACTGAAAGGGGATTTTCATGGAATTGTAGGCTTGGGTGCTATAATCCTATGTGACATAAAAACACATTAATAGCACATAAATAATGTATTTATTCACAAAAATAAACAGTTTGTGTACCATTTGCCAACATAAAGCACTTGAAACAAACTTCTCATTTAGTACA
Organism: Protopterus annectens; assembly: GCF_019279795.1. Taxonomy (NCBI): domain Eukaryota; kingdom Metazoa; phylum Chordata; order Ceratodontiformes; family Protopteridae; genus Protopterus; species Protopterus annectens. The sequence goes on from NC_056747.1 coordinate 958,363,836, forward strand.
ACAGAATGGTAGGTGTCTCCCACACCTTCCCCTCTCACATAAACGAAGATTTGTACAAACCAAGGAATACCACATAAGCAATGTAAATGTTTTCAAGAAAAATGATCAGGCTTTCTACACATTTTCAACACAAAAGCTCTTGAAACATATTTCTCATTTTAAACAACAGAATGGTAGGTGCCCCACCAACACAAACATTTGTTAAAACAAGGAATACCACATAAATAATGTATATATGCTTTCCACATAATTATCAGGCTGTCTAGACATTTTCAGCATAAAAGGACTTGAAACATACTTCTCATTTAGGACAACAAAATGGTAGGTTCCACTGCCCCCGACGCACACTCCCAAAAAATGTTAGAGGTCTAAAGAAGCACCCATTCTGTCAACATTCATATAGTGAAGACTGGAAAGATATGTCAATGATTACTGGATGGCCGTTCTCATTGCTAAATAGTAAAAATGTCAATTTATGAATATCAGTCAAATTTTCACTTGCCCACCACTCCTGTGGATGTTGCCCAGGGCCATCTGAGAAATATAACACCAGTGTCAGTGACATGTACATTATCTTTTCTCTCCAATACCTTATGAATTTACAAAAGCAAATGTCAAGAACAATAGTTGTGCAGAAAGTATAACCTGTCTAACTCACAAATGTAAATGCCTGCCAAAAGTACCTGTGCTAGCAGTGAAGTATAACAAGTGCATACAGACAAAATGTCTTTTTGTCCTGGCTATATAAATGTAATTCTAACAGTTTACAAAATATAAAATGTCCTTGAATAATAGAAGAATTCCTTAGAAAAATAATTGTCTCCTCTGCGAAGAAATCACCTTAAAAAATACCAATCTTCTGTTTTGTCCAAATGCATACAAGTCTCCTCACCTTCAAGTTCCCTAGCTACAATTTTACCTTTTTATAGTGTAGATTTTGTCCTTTGAGCACTGTAAAGATGATTCTGAGGTGTGAACTCATTACAATTGCTGAATATCAAACTTTTGACTTTGTGTAACAGATGTAGACATAGTGTAGGCTCTGCATCATTGTTAGGTGCTAATGGCTTGCAACTGTGAATGATTAGTGTGAGCTAAGGAAAACACAACAGCAAGTCAGACCCCTTCCCTGAAGTGGATGTGTCAGTGAGGATGCACTTAGTGTGGAACTAACTTCAGTGAGCTTTTAGATAAAGCAAAACACTGAACATGTATATTTTTGTCCGTTATAGCAAAATTCTCCTGCTTTTTCTGAAAACCGTTGTTTACTGTTATGCATTTTTATCGCACCTTTAATGTAAAATGTTAGAAAATGCACTATAGACTGCATGTCTGATATTAAAACAGAGGTAAGGGAAGAGTGACCAGAATACAAAGAGAAGACAGAGCTGCATTTCCGCAAACATATTCATAAATTGTTGTGTGGTCATACATTGCACTAAATATGTTAGCCACACATGTACAACCAACTGAGAATGTCCAAATCTATCAACACTTAATACTGGTTATGAAGTGAGAATTGCTTGTATGCACATGAATTTATTGGTGTTGCAAAGCGATATCTGTGACAAAGAGAGATAACCCACTTTTCATAACTAAAAAATGGATTATGCTGGATTAGACCCCTGACTCACTGAGTTCTGACCAGGAACTCATTGCACTTACACCTGATGCCACAGAGAATGCTAAACAGCAATTGTATTTTCTACACTCAGTACTGTCCAGAGTGTTGATGGCCATGCCTCGTCGCTGTGCCTGTTTGGTTAAAGAAGGTAAACCAAATTACATCTTACACTTTTTTACCTTAAGCATGGAGCTGCATTTGCTGGGTGCTTAATGTTGCACAAACTGGGAAGGCAATGGCAACACTTTTTAATGTAATAAAACTTTGGCCACAACACTTCAGATATAGACCACAGCATGAATATCACAGTATCTGTCAGCAATTTCTTCCATAACATATCTTGCAGACTACTTCACAAGTTCAAGTTTAGTCTGTGAGATGTGAATCCTGAATGCTCATCCATTTTGCCATCATCCATGCAAATCAATTTCTTGGTGATGTGCTATGTAAATGTGTTTATAGCATGCCTTACTCTCATTACTAGACTCTTATTTCCCATTACATGGAAAGGCATTCATAAACACAGGAGGACAGCAGGGACATGTGTGCTTGACTGAACACATGCATTCTGATATTCATGTGCACTGCAGCCATGCATTTGCAAATAGGTTGCCAGAATATGTTTAATTTGTATTTTTGCAGATTACAATCACACATTCATAGCCCAAGTCATGCATTTGTACACAAGTCTCGTAACAATGTATGTTACCCGCGAGACCATGATGATGTCATCCTCTATAAAGAGCACTGTTACAGTGGTAAAATCAGATGTTTGCGATGGCATGAGTGTTAAGTACTGTGCTCTCCAGCTTATATAACTAGTTAGGTAGGGGATTGAATTGCACAACAGTCAACTTATGTCTGTATGTCTGAGTCTGTGTCTCTGCGGAGTCAGAAGTGCTTGACTCCAGCTCTTGCAACCCTCACACAAGTATCATTCAGAAAATACTTTTACAATGGCACATGACTCCACAGCAATTTCCTACACTTCTCACACCATCATCTTCTTACCATACACTGATGATGTTATCCTCTATAATATGACTTTGCCACTGTTAATGTCAGACTTGTGCCATGGAGCTAGTGTTAAGTACTCTGTTCTCTAGCCTGTGTGACTAGTTAGGTAGAGGATCGAATCTCATGACAGTCAAAGAGTGTGTGTGTGTGTGTGTGTGTGTGTGTGTGTGTGTGTGTGTGTGTGTGGGTGTGTGGGTGTGTGTGTGTGTGTGTGTGTGTGCACGCGAGCTCACGTAGTCAGAAGAACTTGAGTCCAGCTCCTGCTGCCTTGTCTCTAGCATCATTCAGAAAACACATTTACACTGATACATGACTCCACAGCAGTTTCATACAGGCCTCAAAACTTCATCTTACCATACACTGATGATGTAATCCTCTATAAAGTGCACTCTGACACTGTTAATGTCAGACTTGTGCTGTGGTGCTAGTGTCAAGTACTGTGTTCTCTAGCTTGTGCAACTAGATAGGTGGAGGATCTAATCTCACAGCAGTCAACTTGAATATGTGTGTGTGTGTGTGTGTGTGTGTGTGTGTGTGTGTGTGTGTGTGTGTGTGTGTGTGTGTGTGTGAAATCACTCAACTGTCACACTGTAAACAATTTTACACTGAGATACGAGTCCATGTCTATATTACACAATTCTCCCTGCATCATCTTTTTAGCATACACTGATGATGTCTTCCCCTATAAAATGAGTCTGATACTGTTAAAGTCAGACTTATGTTGTGGTGCTAGCATTAAGTACTGTTTTTTTCTAGCATGTGTAACTAGATATGTAGGCTTTCCATTCTCACCGCAGTCATTTTGAATAAGTGTGTGCATGTGATCATTTAGCTTTCACATCTGTGTCACACAATCCTCCTAACTTCATCATCTTAGTATACACTGATGCTGCCATCCCCTATGAAGTGCACTCTGAGACAGTTAAAGTCAGATTTGTGTTTTGGTGCTAGCTTTACGTATTGTGTTCCATACTTTGACTAGATAGGTGGGGGTTCTAATCTCTCAAACAGTCAACTTGAGTGAGTGGGTGTGCTCATTCAACTATCAGTCTAGAGACGGTTTTACACTAGGATGTAAATCCACATCTGTGTCACACAATCCCCCCAATGTCTTTTTCTCAGCATACACTGAATGATGTCACCCCCCCCTATAAAATGCAATCTGACAGTTTTAAACTCCGATATCTGTGTTGGTCCTAGTGTTAAAAAATGTGTGCTCTAGCTTCTGTAACTAGATTGGCAGGGGTTCTGATCTCATAGCAGTCAGTCTGAATGTGTATGCATTTAACTATGTGGTGCCAATTTTTCATTGAGATGTGAATCCGCATCTGTATCAGACACTCCTATAAAAGATCTCCTCAGTAGACAATGATTATGTCATCCTCTTTAAAGTGCACTCTAACACTGTTAAAGTCAGATATCTGTGGTGGTGCTAGTCGTACGATGTATAGCATCTAGCTTGTACACTATCTACATATGTGCTTAATGTTATGCTACTGACTTGTGCTGGAAGTGTAGATAAATTTGCATATCCTATTTTGGGAACATTGGTATATTTACCATGCCCTCTTACTCTTTATTCATTCCTAACATACATATCTGTGCCCATTTTCATCAGCACACTTTCCCTGCTCAGTGTACATTTCCTTGTATTCGCCCTTCTGGTTTAACCCAACCCCTCCATTATTTAAATAATTTTTCTATTGTACATTGCATTGAGTACACTTTTCTTTACTGTGTTATTACTGATGGTATTGCAATATTTTTACCCCAGTAGTCACTATGGCTGTCCTCACAATCTCACTGATCAAGTTAGCATTTAAGCAAATCTGAATAAATCCTTTTTCTGCACTGGTGCTGTTGCCCATGAAACTGTGCTTCTATTCGTGTAAGTATGGTGAGCAACATGACTAAGTGATTAGCGCTGCTGCTCATCATGCTAACTCATAAGCTCTGTGTAGGCTTCGCGCAAAGCCTGCACAGTTTATTGGATAAATGTTTATTGGATCCCTGAATCTATGTAACTAAATTAAGCTCTCTTTTTCAGACATACCATGAATGTCTTAACGCATAGTTACCATAAACTGCATTAACCTGTTTCTGTAAATCTTCAGTTACATTTCTTAGGGTGTTAACTGATAATTCTGTATATTTAAATTCCAGATTTCTATGTGCTGTGATAATAAAATTACATTTACTAGCACATGTATTTTCTGCATTCCACATCTGTGGCTTTACATACCATGTCCTTTTAATTTTCTATTTAATGTACAATGATTATTATGTAATGCACACGTTATCCTGTAACAAATGAAGCTTTATCTGTTATGCTTTAAGTATTACTAAATAACTATTACTACTCATTCTTTTGGTAGTTATAAAACTTGCCTTGATAAGCCTGTTATAAATAATTCTGTCACTTTACTCTTAAAGCTGAAGCCTGAATAGTATGAGCTGTGAAGTGATTCTGTAAAGTTTGTTTTGGTTCTATAAGCATATTAAATGTGCATGTTGTAGAAACTGCCTAATAATGCTGTTAGAAATGTATTATGCTGAACATCTGCAATAGCTGTGTATACGTAAATGTTATAGTCTGTAAAACTAACTGACACTAAAGGAGTACCTTTCCTGTCAGTAGTGTCTGAACACAAATAAAAACATAAAGTTGATATGCAGCGGTCTAAAAACATAATGTGAAATTGAAATTCAATCTGGAATCCTTCATGTGACATCACTAATGTGGATGAATTCACATCTGCATCTGTATCTGGACATTACTTTTTGTAAATCGAATGAATACGTCTACATAAATTCACTTAGCATACTGTTCATGTACTGAATAATCTATGAAGTTAACTACATTTCATTTATATTTAATGTACTCTATATCATTGGTATACTATCATATCTCAAGAAACATTGAAAGAATAACTGTCACACACACTTGGGTTCCTTCCTTCTGGCTTTTCTATCGATAATCTAGTAGTCTTGATACTTGACAGATACATACCACTTGCCAGAATACAAAAACAAATATAATAGAATAAGCCTTACTCTGCACTGTCCCAGTCACTGCTAAGGTTCTGGAACAGCCACCAAAGTCTGTCATACAAACATTTGGCTTCCAGCCCTGCCCTATCCCCTATGCAAGGCTGTATGGAAAGTATAATAATTCCTTTTCTTCTGTAAGTTACTCTCTCTGTATTTGTTGAATAAATGTTGAGCCTTTAACAAACCTGTAGCTGAAATTTCTTTCAGTATCAAAAAAAAAAAATGTTTGTGACAAGCTTGTCCTTCCAATGTAATATCTGTAAAAATACAAAAAAAACAGTATTTCTTAACAGTAACATCTGCAGCTTTAGTAATCTTAAACTGATCTAGATGTCTTTAGCATTACTTGTTGCCCTAACTATACTATCAACGATATATATGTCTTGCCGGAAATAAACTCTTATTATTAACAAAACAATTACTGTAGGCCTGTAACCAAAACTAAATGTGCTGCAGTGAAATAGAAAGTTTGGAACTTCATTACTGAATCAAATGGGAAATCTCATTGGCATATTTCTCCCTGCCCTTAATTCAAATGCAACTGGAATCTGACAGTCCACTAATTCTTCAGTATTTGCTTGTAGTTCTGCACATTTATTAAACCGATCTTAACTGTTGAATTTTCTGATGTTGCATCTGTAATTACTTTTATTTCATGATCCTTATACTGCAGATCATACAAAATCATTTCTGATTATTGCCGTGTGCCTTTTCTCCACACACTGCACTTCATTTAACTCTTTCAGTCCCTCTACATGCTGCAAGGGTTTACCGTTAGTCTATAAATTTCCTTGTAGCCCAAATCTTCAGATAAATAGTAAAGACTGTTACTTCATAAGAACTGTCACTGATATTGTTTTGTAGCATACAGTACTGTTTTCAGTTCAGCTAGTTGAACCACTGAACTGCTCCCAACAGAGATGTGTATAAACACGGTGTCACCAATAAGTGCAAGATACCTCTTCTTCTTTTAAAAAATGGATTTATTACAAGAGAACTGAGCCATAAAAACAGTGTTGTGCGCTTTCACCCACTACAATGTGGGCTTCTTCAGAACACTGTAAAACCAAACAAGAACTCCTTATATTTAAAACTTGGCGCCAAAAAAGAAACCGGCATTTAAAGCCGTATACATGTTATACTCTTCATTATAAGAATATACTATATCTGAAACATTGTGTAAACATGCATTCTATAAGATAATTGGTACTAAACATCTCTAAATTCACATCTACTTCATTAAATGAACATTTAGTCTAACAATTCATATAAAGTACAGGGTTTGTCGCTGGTGCATTTCATATTGTATAAAATCATCACATGACTGGAAACATTACTGAAATCAACGAGACATATAACATAGTATATATGGAATCCTATATATACATTTTTATAAGATCTAATTCTATACGAGTTATTATCCTTAATATGCTTAAAAGTACAAATAAAAATTTTTATAAAAACGTATTAACCATATATAGTACACTACTAGACACATAATACAAAATGTGTCTAATGCATCTCCAGAATGGATTTACAGGAAATAAAATCATTAAGTCCAGGTGGATTCATGGCATCTAAATATAGTTGCCACCAAGTTTCCTTGAACCCTAACAATGTTTTGTAGTTACACCCTAAAGGATCTGAGTGAATAATTTCCAATATGGCAAACCTGAATTTGTGAGTTTCTCCTATCTTTTCTATATGCCTGTATAATGCATTAATTGTATCCTTCCTTCTTATGCTGTACATGCGGTCTTATATGCGTTTCCTTAAACATCTTTCGGTTTTACATATGTAAAATGGTACCTCAAGAGACACAATCAGATGACATCAACAACAAAGAATTATAGAGACAAAGGGAAACATACTGTAAAATGTGGGATGTGTAACCAATGTGTATGCATTTTAGAAGCAGCTAATATAACAATTGAAAATACTGTTCATTTGTTTGTGTCTTTCGGCTTTTCCCAGTTAGGGGGTACCACAGTGGAACTCCGGTCCGCTAATGATTAGCAGTAGACTTTCACGTGCTGGCTTGCTGGGCCTAACGCACAACCTTCAATGAAGGAACGTAAACAATAAAAATAGCAAGAATTACGCTGGGGCACCACGTTCCAACAGTTATAAGTAAAAATAATACAAGTCCCATAAAACGGAACGTGAAGGCTTGGACACAAACTTTAAAGCATCAAAGCATCAGCTGCCTAATCGGCAAGATTCAAGTCCATACCAAAAAAAGAGAATTTGCCTCAAAGGATCAACACCACGTAACTCCGATGTACCCGGAACGTTCTTTATTTAAACATAGTAAATGCAGTAAGCGCTTTCACCAAACACGGCTTCTTCAGACTGTAATAAGCATTGTAGAACCACAGCCTTTAAATACACTTCATAAAGCACTTAAACAATTATTCAATCAATACATCCCTAGCCTTTAAAGTGGCCATGACTATAATCACATCCTATCTAACAAAACATTAAATGCATACTAAAAAATATATATATATATCTCTATTTATAATAAAATTAATGACATTTATACATAAACATGTTCTAACAAGTTAATAATACTGTGTATATGAATATAAATATGTACTATTCTAAAAATACTATGTACAAAAACATATTCTAAAAAATATATATATGCATATATGTCGAAGTGTATATATATATATATATATATATGAATATATTTATTTATTTATTATGTACATATATATTTAAAACTCTTAAAACACTCCTCCTATAAGTAAAAATACCCTATTCTAAACTGCAGGCTATCATTAATGTAAAAGCCTGCTTAGTTTCCTCCTTTTCAACACAGGTTGAATGCTGACCTTGTCATTTAAGCCAGGACTAAACTCCGCTCTGCATCTCATAATCCACCTAAGTTCCATTTCTAACGTATAGGTTTCAATATCCCCCCCTCTAGAAGTAGTGTGTATACTCTGTAATACAAGAAACGTGAATGTGTGTTCATCACTGGTAGTCATCTGATGTTTCGCTAATGCATTGTTGGCATCCTTGACCCTCATTTTATAGTAGTGCTCCCTTATTCTCTCTCTTAGTTGCCTGTTAGTTTTACCTATGTAAAACGCTTGACAGGCGGAGCAAATAGCAAGATAAATGACATTTGTGGACCTACAATTCGTCCCTGTCATAAAAGAAAAAACTTGTCCAGTGACAGGTTGTGTAAAAGTGGTGCTGTCATTTATGTATCCACATTGATTGCAGCTGCCACATGCACTAGTATTAAAACCTGGGTTGATGTGCCTGACCCCATCTTTATGACACAAGATATTCTTAAGATTCATCTTATTCTTATACATATACCTTGGTTTGGGTCCTACAACTTTTCGAATCTCCTCATCAACACATAACACTTCCCAATGTTTCTCAATAACATACTTGACATTGTGAATATCACAAGTATAAAAAACAGGAATGCTAATGTTGGTTTCCCTATTCTTAGGTTGAAATCCCTTCCCTTCCTGTGTAACACTACAACTATTACCAGAAAAATATGGACAAGCTGTGGTAGTCCTTAGCCCCCTAGTATCAGTGATGACTCTATCAACTTCGACTTCACTATATGACCTACTTAATAATCTATTTTTCAAACTAGAAATCTCTTTATTATAACCTTCATCTATGGGGTTAAGACGGGATGCTCTCATAGCTTGCCCCCTCATCACATTGTTAAAAACATGTAAAGGATGCATGCTTGTCCTGTGCAATAGCGTATTCCTGTAACAACTCTTCCTGTGAACTGCTGTATTTAATAAACCATTCTGCAGTCTAATAATGTCTACGTCCAAAAAAGATAATCTATCCTTAGAGTAACTCATAGTGAACTTTAAATAGCCAGTAGTGTTATTCATATATTCAGCAAACTCAAGTAACTGCGACTCAGTACCTTCCCAAATTAAAAAGAGGTCGTCCACGAACCTCTTGTAAAATCCAACATGTTGCTTGTACCCAGGACTCAATATCAACATTTCCTTCTCCCATAAAGCCATGACAAGTTTGGCGTAGCTATTGGCACAAGATGTGCCCATAGCTACGCCATCCCTTTGCAAATATAACTCATCCGCAAATAAGAACACATTGTTCTCTAATATAATTTCAAGAAAAAGTGCTATTAATTCAATCTTGTTAACATCCAAGTTTGAGTACTTCCTTAGATATTCCTGTACACAGTCAACCCCACAATCATTAGGAATGACTGTGAAAAGACTAGCAACATCAAAAGTAACTAAAAAGTATTCACTGGTCTCATCTAACGTGCTGACATAATCATATAGACTGATTAAAAACTCTTTACTGTCTCTCAAAATTATATCATTAGAATCTATAACTGGTCTTAACAGTTTCTCCACATATAATGAAAATGGTTGGGTCAACCAACCCTGCCCCGAAACAATGGGCCTCATCGGGGGTTTCGTTAGGTTCTTATGGACCTTAGGAAGGCCCTTGAGTACCGTATTAAGGGATTGTTGACCTTTAAAAACTTGGACAGGTTTTTGTCTATAATATTGCTTCTAAATAAATCGTCTATAGCGTCATACACACGAAACACTTTCAACCTCACTTCATCCAAATCCAATTTGCTATAAAAAGAGGTATCACTCAACATTAATTGTACACTCTCTTTGTATTTCCCAGTGTCCATCACTACAATCGGACCTCCCTTGTCTGCAGGGGTGATGGTAATAGAATCATCCTTTCTCAAGTGGTCCAGGGCTTGCCTTTGAGTATGGGTTAAGTTATACCTCCCCTCCCTGTATCTATCATGTCTACTACTGTCACTATAATATTTATGAAGGTCTTGTTCCACCAATCTACTATATGTTTCCAGAACAGGGTGCAATGTTGGAACATAAGTGCTAACTGGTCTAAAAACATTCATGTTAGCATCCATAACCCCTGAAGTCCCATACTGTAACTTCAACTGGATATTCCTGATGAACATTTTAATATCTATCATAGTATCTGTGACTTCACTGTTCTTACTGGGAATAAATGTCAAACCTTTGTTCAACACAATTTCTTCATCTCGACTCAATTTCCTATTAGACATGTTAATTACAATTGATTCCCCTTCCTGCTCCACATTTTCTTTATAGTAGGGCCTACTGGTTCTGTATCCATCACTTTCCGTTTTTGACGGCCTCTGCTCATGGAGCGTGTCCTCCCCTTGTATCGGGGTGACTGTATCGGGAAAGGGGTATCCCTGGTATTTACATCATTCCCATCTATTTTTCTATTTTCTACAATTTTCTTCCTTACAACAGGATGATTACCACTATCCATTTGAGAGGTACATACATTCTGTTTACTACTAATAGCTGATGTTTCAATCACACTAATATCACTATTAGTATTCCTATTAATGGTAATCACAGAGGGATATAAATTCACAGCATTCAAACTTTCAGAAACAGAAACAGTATTGGCATTTTCCGGAATAGCACTGTCCACCATCCCAGTGCATCCCAGATTACCTCGTGCAACAGTATGTAAATCATTATTGTTACATTCAAAATCAGTCATATTAGAGTCAGTATTCATCTTTATAATGTCACCAGCCTGAGTCTTTCTTTCAGTCTTTCCAGACATAGTCCTAGGCCAAACAAAGATTTGACCATTATTAAAGTCAAACGTGTCTCTCTCAATCTTTTGTTTCTTCTGATCTAGGAGCCGTTTTTCATAGAGTAAAACATTGTCCATTAGTCTATCAATACCTAGGGTCGCCCTCGAAGAAATAAACTTCGAAGTGATAGACCCATACAGTTTAGTTACATTCTCACGTAATGCCTGTTCTTCAGGTAAATGATATTCAATTAATAGCTTCATATAGCTGAAGCTTAAGTCCATATTAAGCTTTTGCCATTTCAATAAAAGATCTGGAAAATGGTTACCTGAACTAGGCATTTTCAACACTCTCAGCCCCCTTGGAATGATTCGTTTCTTGAGGCAAGCCTCAAAGTGGTGTCGTTGTAATTGTAACCTCTTTAGTTTGAAGAAGTTTGTCTCCAATAATTCAAGCTGTTCAGCTAACTCCACCAATTCCTCAGCGTTATCCCTCTCGGATCCACGCGTAGCATCAGGTTCGAACAACAATAAAAAGTTATCCTTTCCAGCAACGCACTCGTCAAATCTGTCCGACTTCCGATCGCCAATCTTGTTGACGTCAGGAACATACGCCAACTCTATTTCATCACCACCAATAGTGCAAGCCATACCCTCAGCGTAAAACCAAAGGACAACGTAAACAATAAAAATAGCAAGAATTACGCTGGGGCACCACGTTCCAACAGTTATAAGTAAAAATAATACAAGTCCCATAAAACGGAACGTGAAGGCTTGGACACAAACTTTAAAGCATCAAAGCATCAGCTGCCTAATCGGCAAGATTCAAGTCCATACCAAAAAAAGAGAATTCGCCTCAAAGGATCAACACCACGTAACTCCGATGTACCCGGAACGTTCTTTATTTAAACATAGTAAATGCAGTAAGCGCTTTCACCAAACATGGCTTCTTCAGACTGTAATAAGCATTGTAGAACCACAGCCTTTAAATACACTTCATAAAGCACTTAAACAATTATTCAATCAATACATCCCTAGCCTTTAAAGTGGCCAGGACTATAATCACATCCTATCTAACAAAACATTAAATGCATACTAAAATATATATATATATATATATATATATATCTATTTATAATAAAATTAATGACATTTATACATAAACATGTTCTAACAAGTTAATAATACTGTGTATATGAATATAAATATGTACTATTCTAATTGTAATTAACATGTCTAATAGGAAATTGAGTCGAGATGAAGAAATTGTGTTGAACAAAGGTTTGACATTTATTCCCAGTAAGAACAGTGAAGTCACAGATACTATGATAGATATTAAAATGTTCATCAGGAATATCCAGTTGAAGTTACAGTATGGGACTTCAGGGGTTATGGATGCTAACATGAATGTTTTTAGACCAGTTAGCACTTATGTTCCAACATTGCACCCTGTTCTGGAAACATATAGTAGATTGGTGGAACAAGACCTTCATAAATATTATAGTGACAGTAGTAGACATGATAGATATAGGAAGGGGAGGTACAACTTAACCCATACTCAAAGGCAAGCCCTGGACCACTTGAGAAAGGATGATTCTATTACCATCACCCCTGCAGACAAGGGAGGTCCGATTGTAGTGATGGACACTGGGAAATACAAAGAGAGTGTACAATTAATGTTGAGTGATACCTCTTTTTATAGCAAATTGGATTTGGATGAAGTGAGGTTGAAAGTGTTTCGTGTGTATGACGCTATAGACGATTTATTTAGAAGCAATATTATAGACAAAAACCTGTCCAAGTTTTTAAAGGTCAACAATCCCTTAATACCGGTACTCAAGGGCCTTCCTAAGGTCCATAAGAACCTAACGAAACCCCCGATGAGGCCCATTGTTTCGGGGCAGGGTTGGTTGACCCAACCATTTTCATTATATGTGGAGAAACTGTTAAGACCAGTTATAGATTCTAATGATATAATTTTGAGAGACAGTAAAGAGTTTTTAATCAGTCTATATGATTATGTCAGCACGTTAGATGAGACCAGTGAATACTTTTTAGTTACTTTTGATGTTGCTAGTCTTTTCACAGTCATTCCTAATGATTGTGGGGTTGACTGTGTACAGGAATATCTAAGGAAGTACTCAAACTTGGATGTTAACAAGATTGAATTAATAGCACTTTTTCTTGAAATTATATTAGAGAACAATGTGTTCTTATTTCATGGATGAGTTATATTTGCAAAGGGATGGCGTAGCTATGGGCACATCTTGTGCCAATAGCTACGCCAACCTTGTCATGGCTTTATGGGAGAAGGAAATGTTGATATCGAATCCTGGGTACAAGCAACATGTTGGATTTTACAAGAGGTTCGTGGACGACCTCTTTTTAATTTGGGAAGGTACTGAGTCGCAGTTACTTGAGTTTGCTGAATATATGAATAACACTACTGGCTATTTAAAGTTCACTATGAGTTACTCTAAGGATCGATTATCTTTTTTGGACGTAGACATTATTAGACTGCAGAATGGTTTATTAAATACAGCAGTTCACAGGAAGAGTTGTTACAGGAATACGCTATTGCACAGGACAAGCATGCATCCTTTACATGTTTTTAACAATGTGATGAGGGGGCAAGCTATGAGAGCATCCCGTCTTAACCCCATAGATGAAGGTTATAATAAAGAGATTTCTAGTTTGAAAAATAGATTAAGTAGGTCATATAGTGAAGTCGAAGTTGATAGAGTCATCACTGATACTAGGGGGCTAAGGACTACCACAGCTTGTCCGTATTTTTCTGGTAATAGTTGTAGTGTTACACAGGAAGGGAAGGGACTTCAACCTAACAACAGGAACACCAACATCAGTATTCCTGTTTTTTATACTTGTGATATTCATAATGTTAAGAATATCATTGAGAAACATTGGGAAGTGTTATGTGTTGATGAAGATATTAAGAATGTTGTAGGACCCAAACCAAGGTATATGTATAAGAATAAATTGAATCTTAAGAATATCTTGTGTCATAAAGATGGGGTTAGGCATTTCTACCCAGGTTTTAATACCAGTGCATGTGGTAGCTGTAATCAGTGTGGATACATTAATGACAGCACCACTTTTACACAACCTGTCACTGGACAAGTTTTTTCTTTTATGACAGGGACGAATTGTAGGTCCACAAATGTCATTTATCTTGCTATTTGCTCCGCCTGTCAAGCGTTTTACATAGGTAAAACCAACAGGCAACTAAGAGAGAGAATAAGGGAGCACTACTATAAAATGAGGGTCAAGGATGCCAATAATGCATTAGCGAAACATCAGATGACTACCAGTGATGAACACACATTCACGTTTCTTGTATTACAGAGTATCCACACAACTTCTAGAGGGGGGGATATTGAAACTTATACGTTAGAAATGGAACTTAGGTGGATTATGAGATGCAGAGCGGAGTTTAGTCCTGGCTTAAATGACAAGGTCAGCATTCAACCTGTGTTGAAAAGGAGGAAACTAAGCAGACTTTTACATTAATGATGGCCTGCAGTTTAGAATAGGGTATTTTTACTTATAGGAGGAGTGTTTTAAGAGTTTTATATATATATGTACATAATAAATAAATAAATAAATATATTCATATATATACACTTCGACATATATGCATATATATATATTTTTTAGAATATGTTTTTGTACATAGTATTTTTAGAATAGTACATATTTATATTCATATACACAGTATTATTAACTTGTTAGAACATGTTTATGTATAAATGTCATTAATTTTATTATAAATAGATATATATATATATATTTTTTAGTATGCATTTAATGTTTTGTTAGATAGGATGTGATTATAGTCATGGCCACTTTAAAGGCTAGGGATGTATTGATTGAATAATTGTTTAAGTGCTTTATGAAGTGTATTTAAAGGCTGTGGTTCTACAATGCTTATTACAGTCTGAAGAAGCCGTGTTTGGTGAAAGCGCTTACTGCATTTACTATGTTTAAATAAAGAACGTTCCGGGTACATCGGAGTTACGTGGTGTTGATCCTTTGAGGCAAATTCTCTTTTTTTGGTATGGACTTGAATCTTGCCGATTAGGCAGCTGATGCTTTGATGCTTTAAAGTTTGTGTCCAAGCCTTCACGTTCCGTTTTATGGGACTTCAATGAAGGAACGCCCATTCACGCATGTCGACACACAAAAGACGCTCTAACTGAGAATCGAACGGGCAACTTCTTACTGTGAGGCGACAACGCTACCGCATCACCACCACTGCGGGAATTGAAAATACTGTTCATACCAAGGTCAAATTTAAATATGGTAATTGTAAGACCAAAATGCATATTTATTTGGCCAAGTGCACAGTATGTTTGGGGTTTTACATAGGTAAAACTGGAAGATGTTTCAGGAAACACATATATGACCACATTTACAGCATAAGAAGGAAGAATACAACTAATGCATAATACAGGCATATAGAAAAGATGGGAAAACCCCACAAATTCAGGTGTGCCATATTGGAAATTATTCACTCAGATCCTTTAGGGTGTGACTTAACAAAACATTGTTAGGGTTCAAGGAAACTTGGTGGCAACTACATTTAGATGCCATGAATCCACCTGGACTTAATGATTTTATTACCTGTAAATCCATTCTGGAGATGCATTAGACACATTTGTATTATGTGTCTAATAGTGTACTATATGGTTAAATACGTTTTTTAAAAAAAAATGTATTTGTACTTTTAAGCATATTAAGGATAATAACTCATATAGAATTAGATCTTATAAAAATGTATATATAGGATTCCATATATATTATGCTATATGTCTCGTTGATTTCAGTAATGTCTCCATTCATGTGATGATTTTATATAATATGAAATGCACCAATGACAAACCCTGTACTGTATATGAATTGTTACACTAAATGTTCGTTTAATGAAGTAGATGTGAATTTAAAGAGATGTTTAGTACCAATTATCTTATAGGATGCATGTTTACACAATGTTTCAGATATAGTATATTCTTATAATGAAGAGTATAACATGTATACAGCTTTAAATGCTGGTTCCTTTTTAGGCGCCAAGTTTTAAATATAAGGAGTTCTTGTTTGGTTTTACAGTGTTCTGAAGAAGCCCACATTGTAGTGGGTGAAAGCGCTCAACACTGTTTTTATGGCTCAGTTCTCTTGTAATAAATCCGTTTTTTAAAAGAAGAAGAGGTATCGTGCACTTATTGGTGACACCGTGTTTATACACCTCTCTGTTGGGAGCAGTTCAGTGGTTCATTCTGTTGTTTTACCATGGAAGTCACCGGTGACAAGCCACCTCGAAATACTGAAACGGAACAAGCTGAATTTACCAAATTATGAGCTGAAGTAACTTCTTTGAAATCAGAGGTTAGTCGAATTTTGGAACTAGTATTAGATTTTACACGGGCGAGTGTAAAGTCTGATTCAGCTACCACCAATGAAATGGTACCTATACAAACTGTGTTTTCCAACAGCGGCACCAACAAGGAAATTGCTACATCTAAGAATATTGTTACAGTGAATCAGGGTATGGATTTGAATGCCCACAGGAGCAATTAATCGCATATTTTTCATCAAAGTGGGGCCAATGAAAGTTTCAGTATTCCAAACGGACAAGGAATGGGGTTAAGGCATACTCCGATAGATTTGGACAATGCCTTTGAAGTCACGGAGCAATTTAACAGTAGTAAAGCAAATAATTCTGACTTTATGTTTGATTTTTCCTTGCATGAAGTTGATGAGGAAGCCATTTGTACTGGTGCCAAACCAAAGAAATTTCCACCCCAAAAAACGTATTATTCCACAGTGGTGGGGAAAACCAACACACAACAAAAATGTACTGTTTTTTCACAAAGTACTTCCCGTAACCATTTAGGTGGACATGGGCATGACAACAAGGACACTTTTTTAAACAAATTTTTAACTAATAATTGTAACCTAGACAATGTTATCACTAAAGGGGAAGGTTCTCTACCCTCTAACCAGGGAAATACAGCAACTTTAAATGATATGATCTACCTATTGGGAAAGAAATTAAATGCTATTAACGGATTAAAAGCTGATAATGCTTATTTGCACAAGTGTTTAAATTTAAAAATTGTTCCCATGGGTTTGAGGTTTTTTAAGGTACCAATGGGAGTGAAATAAATGATACAACTATTATGGAGTTCAACCAATTTTTCAATGAATGTGGCTTCAATTTTATGAGGCTTATAAGTAAATATAATGACGAGAAACTTTGTAAGTTAGTTCAGGATACTGAAATGTTAAATAACAGGATAATCAATGACCTGTTATTTTCTGAATGGGAGAGGTTATATAAAAAACAGTACACAGTTGCAGAAAAAAAGATGCTAACCATCAGTGAAAGAAAATATAAGAAGATATCTAGGGATATGGAACAATACAAAAAAGGACAGGCATATAATTGGATATGTGACAAAGATATAGATGTGATAAGTAAACAAGTACACAATGGTCAATACACTGGAATTAAAATACAGGATAGCACATATCATCAGGAAAATGATTCACATTTTTATCGGGCAGGAGACAGGCAAATGAAATCATATGGGAACAAGAACCTAATAAACAGGAATCAGTCAAGATATTACAGGAAAACCAAGCAGAAAAATTGGGGGAAGGGCAAAAAGTGGAATCAAAAGAAAGATATTAGATGAAAAGGAAGGAAGACATAACATCACAGTTGATGGGTATATATACAATTGTAATAACTTCAACATTTTTAATTATTCCAGTGCGCAGATACAGTTGTCACACATTAATTTGTTAGCAAAGGGAATGAAATACATACCCACTCCCACTTTTGATTTAGTAGATTGTTTATGTGAGATACAAAAGTTTGTGAGGAAAATAAACTTGTCTATCTTGTTCAAGGATAGTCAAAGGTTGCAAAAAAGTGGTACAACAGAATTCAAATTAAAGAAAAAAAGTACTTTTATTCCCCCAAGCAATTCCCAGGTAGATATTTATGAAAAACTGGTGATGCGTGAGATATATCAACTTTATTATAAGGTGAAAAACAGCAAACTAGGAAGCAATTTAACTAAAGATGAAATTCAAACATTAAGGACTTTGCAAATGGATAACAACATTAGAGTAATGAAGCCAGACAAAGGGGGAGGGGTGGTTATCTATGATAACAACTTGTACATCAAAAAAATGTATGATATTTTGTATCAGTCAGGAAATTATGAAACTATATCCATCAATGAGGTTCACATTGCATATCAGCGTATAGATTCATACCTAGAGGAATTTCTTATTGATGGAAGAATAACAGATGAGACATCTGGTTGTTTGAAAGTCAAATTTCCGAGACTAGCAACTTTAGTAGGTATCCCTAAAGTCCATAAGAATATATCAGACCCACCCTTACAACCTATAGTTTCAGGTAGCAAATCTAAAACTTTTGCTATTGGAAAAATTATAGATATCTGGCTAAAACCCATATATGATAACATAGTTCATATGGTCAAGGATTCATGGGAATTCCTAAGTAACTATCTGGTAAATACATGGAAGGAAGAATGCATAGTAGCTACTATAGACATTATAGATTTATTTTCATGCATCCCCATACAAGATGGTTTGGATGCCCTTTTGTAATAGTATTAGAAGACATACCAATTTTGATTGGGATAAAACTTGTTTGATAATGAAATGTATGTCCATTGTATTAGATAACTTTATATATTATGAAGGTGAACATTTCCGTCAAATTAGGAGAGTGGCAATGGGTGCAGCTTGCGCACCCATATTTGCAAATCTGGTTATGTTAGACTGGGAGGATACCATTTTGTTTCCCAGTGAATATTTTAAGAGAGTTAAACATTATTCTAGATTCCTAGATGATATTTACATTTTATGGGATGATAGCATAGAAAATCTATACAAGTTTATTGATTTTATTAACAATAGTAGTACATTTTTAAAATTTACTCATGCCTACAGTCAAGTAGGTTTGCCTTACTTGGACACTTATATATACAGACAAGGAGGGGAAATAAAATCCCATATACATAGGAAAAGTACTTTTTCCAACGACTATTTAGAATATGGGAGCTGTCATCCGGAAAAAATGAAGTATAATATATTTAAGGGACAATGTATAAGGGCTGTACGGATGACTTCACATCATACTGAGATGGTAGAAGAAGCAACTTTTATCACACATTTGTTTCAAGAGAGGGGATATCCCCCTGAGATGATGGAAAAAGTAGGAAAAAAATCAAGTTGGAATGGGGAAAAATATAAACCACTATTGGGATCTGGAGATGATCATAGGTTTAGATTAAATAATGGAAGTAATATAAACAAATATAATCAAATTGATACTATCCAATATGAGTGATCTTGTATACTTACATATAATTTGGAGGTAAAGCAGGTTATTAATATATTAACTAAGTACTGGTTTATGATGTTGGGGGATACAAGTTGGAAAGACATCATAGGGACTAAACCCAGATTTGTGTTTAAAATGGGTCATAATATCAAATGGTACCTCGAGAGAGACAATCAAATGACATCAACATCAAAGAATTATAGAGACAAAGGGAAACATACTGTAAAATGTGGGATGTGTAACCAATGTGTATACATTTTAGAAGCAGCTAATATAACAATTGAAAATACTGTTCATACCAAGGTCAAATTTAAATATGTTAATTGTAAGACCAAAATGCTATTTATTTGGCCAAGTGCACAGTATGTTTGGGATTTTACATAGGTAAAACCGAAAGATGTTTCAGGAAATGCATATATGACCACATTTACAGCACAAGAAGGAAGGATGCAACTAATGCATTGCACAGACATATAGAAAAGATGGGAGAAACCCACAAATTCAGGTTTGCCATATTGGAAATTATTCACTCAGATCCTTTAGGGTGTGACTACAAAACATTGTTAGGGTTCAAGGAAACTTGGTGGCAACTATATTTAGATGCCATGAATCCACCTGGACTTAATGATTTTATTTTCTGTAAATCCATTCTGGAGATGCATTAGACACATTTGTATTATGTGTCTAGTAGTGTACTATATGGTTAAATATGTTTTAAAAAAAAAATATTTGTACTTTTAAGCATTTTAAGGATAATAACTCATATAGAATTAGATCTTATAAAAATGTATATATAGGATTCCATATATATGTCTCGTTGATTTCAGTAATGTCTCCATTCATGTGATGATTTTATATAATATGAAATGCACCAGCGACAAACCCTGTACTTTATATGAATTGTTACACTAAATGTTCGTTTAATGAAGTAGATGTGAATTTAAAGAGATGTTTAGTACCAATTATCTTATAGGATGCATGTTTACACAATGTTTCAGATATAGTATATTCTTATAATGAAGAGTATAACATGTATATGGCTTTAAATGCCGGTTCCTTTTTTGGCGCCAAGTTTTAAATATAAGGAGTTCTTGTTTGGTTTTACAGTGTTCTGAAGAAGCCCACATTGTAGTGGGTGAAAGCGCTCAACACTGTTTTTATGGCTCAAGTTCTCTTGTAATAAATCCGTTTTTTAAAAGAAGAAGAGGTATCGTGCACTTATTGATGACACCGTGTTTATACACAATTCAACTAGTTGGGATGACCTGTAACCTGGCAACTTAATCATGTGAGTCTGTGCTTCTGGCGTGCTGACTGCATGAAACACAAACTTTGCATGAAGTGTATAAAGTCTCGAATCATTTACATATACACATTTGTTACTAAAATTGAACTATTCTGATTCTGAAACTTTACCTGTTTGCCTTTTACACTTTTGTAGAGTTTCTTCATGCAATAAGTTACATTACACTCTTTCCTTGCCTAAGATGCAAACCTTTGAATACACTGACAATATTCATATTTCACTCATTTCTTTAATGGTATCTAAACCTCTGACTGTACCATCACTTCCAGAAATGTAACACTTAATTTAAATACTGTATTCTGTAAAACATAATTTAATATCTGTAAACACCCTTCTTCTTTTCCTACCCTTATGCATTGCAAAACTTTATTGCTGTAATCCAATGATCTCAGCATTCGTGTCAATGTCTTATGAAACAAAACAGTTGCAAAAAATGAATCTGCTGGATCTGTATCTGTAAATGATCTACTTTGTGGATTTAACCTAATTATCATTTCTGGTAAACCATGCACAACATGTGTTACCTGAAAAGTGTACTTATTTAATAGTCTCATATCTAGTACTAGTCTGTTACTGTCATTTTTTTCCTTACTAGTTATGAATGTGAATCGAATGAGCTTGATTCTTTTACTGTACTACCCATTTCTTTCCAGTCTGTAATACATTTGCAAGTGTCTTATATTGCTTATTTAAGAATGGAATACTGTTTCTGATAAGGTGGTAACTTATTTTTTACTGTGCTGCGCCAATATTAAACTGTAACAATTAAACCAGAATTTGTCTTGTCTTCAGCCCAATGAATCGGGATATTCCTATAGTAACCAATCTTTTTAAAACCTGTGCACCATCTACACAATCTGCTGAGCACATTTCCTAACAAGTGTCTTTTGGTTTCACTGCTGTATACATTGTAGCATTTTTATCTTGCAATGGAATCTTATTATTGACATCTGATCCTGATAATATGTCCATACCTAGTATGGTACTGTCACACTGAGGACTCCTCACTGCT